>NW_025345002.1:0-10345 GCF_016433145.1 Gracilinanus agilis
CTTCCTCTTCGCCCCCCCTCTCTCTCCCCCCTGTCTCTCCATCCCCACCCTCCCTCTTTTTTTCTCTCACTATCTCATTCTGATCCCAGTGTGGTATTGTGGCATGGAGGTGTCCTGGCCTCTTCTCAAAGGCTATATTAGCACAGCAGAATGTCTGGCTGATTTGGGATTATGGAATTTCAAGAGCTATTCATGAGTTGGTCCCACTCTGATTACAATTTCATCTGGGACTTGAAGGAAGCCAGGGAATCCAGAAAGCAGAGATGAGGAGGGAGAGCACAGCATGCATGGGGGACAGACAGTGAAAATGCAGAGTGAGGAGCTGGAGTACTTTGTTCAAGGAACAGCAAGGAGTCCTGTGTTATTGGATGGAAGAGTACATTGAGGGGGATGATAAAAGGCAGTGATGAGGACCTTTAAGAGTGCCCAAATTACACCCTCACACCACATGTGAGCTGCCCCCTTGCCCCAGACAGGGGAGGTAGGAAGTGTTCCCATTGGGCTACTGGGCAGAGGGGCAGGTTATGTGAAAAATATCCATAGGTGCAGTGGAGAGGGGGGAAGGGGCAGCCCCCTCTGACATGTGGGCCACAGGTTTGCTAACACAAGACTAGAAAGGTAGGAGGAAGCAAGTTTGGAAGGGCTTTAAATACTAGGAGATTTTCTATTTGACCCTGGAGGTAATAGGGGGCCACTGGAGTTTGTGGAATAGTAGGCTGGCATAGTCAGATTCGTACTTTGGAGAAGCTCAGTTTGACAACTGAGTGGAAGACAGACTGGCGTGGGGGGAGACTTAAGTCAAGGACACCAACTGGCTTTACAAAGTCCAAGCATGAGATAATAAGGCTTACACCAGGGGGAGTCAATAGGAATAATAAAAATAATAAAATAAAAAACACCAGGGTGATAGCAGTGTCAGAAGAGAGGAGGAAGCATATATCCAAGACGATAAGGTAAAATTGACAGGACTTGGCAATTGATTGGGAAAAGGGGGTAGGGCCTGTGGGCATGACAGAGAGGGAAGAGCTAAGGCTGACATCTCAGTTTCAAAACTAGGTAACTTTAGAGAATTGTGGTACCCACCCTAGTAACAGAGAAGTTAGAAAGAAGGGAGGGTTTGGAGAGAAAGTTTTGGACATCTTGAGTATATTTATGGGATGTCCAGTTTGAGATGTCCAATAGGTAGTTGAGGATTTGAGAATGGAGGTAGGCAGACAGGTTAGAGTTAGGTAAATAGATTTGAGAACTGCCAACTTCAAGATGATCATTGAAAACACTGGAATTGATCAGATCAACCAGTGAAGGAGAGTGTAAAAAGAAAAGAGAAGAGGCCACAGGATTCCTAGGGGACACCCTCAGTTATCAGGCACATCCAGGGTAAAGATCAAGTAAAGGAGAATGAGGAGGAATAGTCAGATAGCTTAGAGGAGAACCAGGTGAGAGCAGTGTCCTGAAACCCTACAGAGAAGGGAATATGAAGGAAAAGAGGGTAAAAACAATGTCAAAGACTGTAGAGAGGTCAAGGAGAATGAGGATTGAGATTTGGCATTAGTCTTGATGACAAAAAAAACATTAGAAACTTTGGAGAGGGCAGTTTTGATTGGATGATGAGGTCAGAAGCCTCAAGAGTAGTTCCTGTCAACAATCATCTCTAGTTCCTGTCAACAATCATCTGCAAAAGGGAGGAGAGATATGGGTTGATAGCTATCAGGGATCCAGTGAGGACTTTCTGAGGCTGGGGGAGACATGGTCATGTTTGTAGGTAGAAAGAAAGGAACCAATAGGCAGGAAGAAATTGAATATAAATGAGAGAATGGGGATGAGAGAGGAGGCGGGATGATGGAGAACATAGGATGAAATGGAATCACTTGTGTATGTAGAATGGCGTGCCTTGGCAAGGAGAAAGGCCACCTAGTCATGCGAAGCTGAGGTGAATGGACAGATAGTGATGGAAGGCATTTTGGAGAAATCAGTTGATAAGGAAGGAAAAAAAGGGACATCTTGATGAAAGGCCTCAAGTTTCTTACTGAAATATTAGGCAAAATTCTCAGTTGGGATGGGGGAGGAAGGGGAAGTTATGGGAGGTTTGAGGAGGGATGAAAAGCTTTGGAAAAGATACTGTGATGAGTGGAATGATGGGTCACTTAAGGAGGTATAAAAGGACTAGGTTTCTGCAACCAGAGGCCAGTTGAAATGATGTAACATAAATTTGTAGTGGATTCAGTCCACCCCCATTTTGCGATTTTTCCCAACTTTACTTTTGCCAACATATTTGCCAGATTTATTTTTGGCAACACATGAGCAAGAGTGAAGACAGTATTTGGCAGAAATAATCCAAGGTGGGGCAGCTGGGTGGCTCAGTGGATTGAGGACCAGGCCTAGAGACAGAAAGTTTTGGTTCAAATCTGGCCTCAGACACGTCCTAGCTGTGTGACCCTGGGCAAGTCACTTAACCCACATTGTCTAGCCCTTGCCACTCTTCTGCCTTGGAACCAATACATAGTATCAACTCTAAGGTGGAAGGTGAGGGTTTAACAAAAGAAAGAATCCAAAGCTGGGGCTTCACAGGACAAGACTAGCAACAGGATAAAGGGTCAAGGGATTCAAGAGAAGTGGACAATTGAACTGGTTCACCAAGGAGTCAGGATTGGGAGGGAGTGTAGTCCTGAGAGCCTAGGAGAGAACTAAGGGGGTTAAGAGATTGGAGGTGATGGTGAGGATAAGGAACAGGGTTTGGACTGGAAGGCAGCCCAGTAAGGGAGAGTTAGAATGACAACAGACTGTGATCAGGTAAGAGAATGTCCAAGTTCATGAACATGAAAGTAGAACACTTGTGAATGATAGTAAGATCAAGGGTATGACCTTCTGTGTACATAGCTGAGGTGGAATGGAGGAGGAGGTCATGCGAAATGAATAAACTGAGGAACTGGGAGATAAGAGTGTTTGAGAGAGTGTCAGTACAAGAAAGACTGGGAGCAAACCACTGAACTCATTGAGGAAAGAAGGGGAGCATCCTGGAAGTGAATAGAAAAGAATCACTAGAATTTTGATTGGATCATAGATATGTATTGCATGAACCTCAAAGGAAGAGAAATTACTGAGTGATGATGGTAGGAGAACAGAGAAGTGGCAATGGAGAGTCAGGAAGGAATATTCTAACTCCTTCACCTTAACCAGTGAGTGAAATGAGTTGAAAGTGTGACTCTGGATGGAGCACCAGTCCTACAGACGGGAGGTCCTAGGTTCAAATCTAGCCTCAGACCCTTCTTGTATGATCCTGGGCAAGTCACTTAACTCCAGCTGCCTAACCCTTACCACTCTTCTGCCTTGGAACAGATATTTAATATCAATTCTAAGACAGAAGATAAGGTGGTGTTTTTTTAAAAGCATGACTAGGATTAGAAAGGGTGGCCATGGAGGATGTGTTATCAAGAGGGAACCAGGTCAAAAATGAATGCCAGAAGAAGGAAGGAGCAGGAAAAGAAAAGATTTAAGATGAAAGCAGATTTGTTAGCTTGAAAGCAAGCAGGGCAGAGAGCATGTTGGAAGTGGTAGGTAACTTCAGAGTATAATAATGGAGGAGTTAAGTTCAGGGGGCTAGGAAACAAGGGAGCAGTCAGCAGACAACAGAGAATCCAGTTTGAACGATGGATTCCAAGGTTCTGAATCACTGAGATGGAAGTCAGTTCATTGAGAATGAATTCAGGTGTTGCCTCCCCATTGAGTCTTCTCAGTTTGATTAGGCAACTCAGGCAAAGAGACCAGGTCAGGAGACAGACCAAAGAGGCAGGAAAGAATGGTGTCTCTCTGTCTTCTGCAGGCAAGAAGGATCCCCTGCAAGCAAGTAGTGACCAACCTATGAAACCAGTATGTACTAGAATGGCTTTCCTCTGAACCCTTATGAGCAGGAAAAGGTCAGCCTAGGAGATCAGGCATGCTCTCTGTCCCCCAGCAGGCAGGAATAGGCCAGCCCAGGAGACTGGCAAGGGATGAGATGGTGTCTCCAACAAGCCAAGAGAGTCTAGTAATTGCCTTAACTGAAAAACACTTGATCTTCTCGCCAAGTGGAGAGACACAGAAGCTAAAGGCAGCACCATTTTAGAATATAAATTTCTTTTTAAAATCTCATAAAGGAGAATGGTGGAAGATTATGAACACGATGACTTCATAAAACAGCAAGGAAAAAGCAAGTTCAACAGGAAATCTGACAAAGCCAGAACATCTAGAAAACATCAAGGAAGTCCAATAAAATGGATAAGATCTATCAGAAATTTCTACAATAAATTCTTTTTTCCATCATTGGTAATGGAGTCACCACAGTAGGACTCAAACATTATCATCAGCTACATAAGGAATGGACAAGACATCAAGAAGAAGTTGATTGGGAAACACCCGGCCAATAAATTAGAGTCCCCTGAGCAACCAACCTCACCACTAGATGGCCTCAATGGTATTATCCAGCTTTATGTCCCAGGACAGCTGTGGATACCTCTGAATTTCCTTTGGATTTTTGGCTGCTCCAGGGCACTTTGAGCCCATGTCTAATCTCCAGAAAAGTTTCCCTAACTTTCAGCTTTTTAACTATCTCACAGATATCAAGTATATAAGTTTCCGCTCATTTTTTCCCCCTTGACATAAGTGCAACAGCTTGCTGAAAGCATATAAGTTGATTTTTCACACTCTTCCCCAGCCCATATTTTCTATATTCTGTTCTCTTATAGGACTTTGCAAACAAATGCATTTAAACCCATGACTTCTTTTCTTAGCAGAAAATATATGTGGGCACTTAATGAAGGTACAACAAATTTCATAAATAGCATATACCCAGATAGAAAATACACCCCCCCTTTTTTACCCAAGGTTTTATGTCCTCAGTTACTTATTGTAGCTGTAATGGAAGAAAGGACACAGATGTTCCAGGGAACACAGAGAACAAGAATACAGGCTTCTTATCTCAGGAGTTATAAACTTTTCTCTTATTAAAGAACATTTAATTATTTCACCAATGTATCACAAATAAAGTCAAAGAGACCTTGAAATAGTTTTGGCAACTACAGCTTTCTGATCATGCTTATAGGGGGCTTAGGCAGGAAAAGAACCCACATAAGTCAAAAAGAAATCCTGATGGATGTGTCCAAAATCCCCAATGACCTCAGCATGGTACAGTCAAACCACGATTAAACTCAAATACTCATAATGGGTTATTTGAAGCCAAATGAATTTTTAACTCTTGTAGAAAACTTTTCTCAAATATCCCAGTTGACAACTTTAGACTATTGAATCTTTGTGCAATGGCTGAGGGATCTTTCAGAACTTCAGGGTCATTGTCCCTGACCATCAGTCATCAGTAGGTAAGGAACAATAGATTGGGAGTCAAGAGATTTGGGTTCTGGTTCATATTTGTGTAAACTGGGGCAAACCACTTCTTCCTCTAAATGTCTGTTTTCTTATCTGTAAAATGTTCTAAAGTGGTTGATCTTTTTAAAAAAATTTCTAATATTTTATTTTTTCCCTCAATCACATAAAAAACCAATTTCAACCTTAATTTTTTTTTAAGTTTGAGCCAAAATCTCACCGTCCCTTCTTTTCCACCCCCAACCAACCTGAGATGGCAAGCAATCTGATATAGATTTCACATGTGTAATGGTATAAAACATCTTTCCACATTAGTCCTTTTGTGAAAGGAAACTCAAACAAATGAAAGAAAAGTAGAGAAATAAAGTGAAAAATAGTATATCTCTGTCTGCATTCAGATAGTTCTTTCTTTGGAGGTAGATAGCATTCTTCATCATGAGTTCTTGAGGATTTTCTTGGATCACTGTATTGTTAGGAATAGCTAAATCATTCATACATGTTCATCATATAATATTGTTATTACTATGTTCAATGTTCTGCTCACTTCACTTTGCATCAATTCATGTAGGTGTTTCCAGGTTTTTCTGAAATCATCCTTCATATCATTTCTATTAGTACAGTAGTATTCCATTACAATCATATACTACAACTTGTTCAGCCATTCCCCCCAATTGATGGACACTCCTTCAGTTTCTAATTCTTTGCCAACACAAAAAGAGTTGCTATGAATATTTTTGTACAAACAGGTCCTTTTCCCCTTTTTAAATATCTCTGGAATACAGAAATAGTAGTGGTATTACTGGACCAAAGGGTATGGACAGTTTCAAAACTCCTTGGGCATAGTTCCAAATCACTTTCCAGAATGGCTGGAATGGTTCACAACTCTACCAGTGTCCCATTACATGTGTCCCAATTTTGCCACATCTCCTCTAGCATTTATTATTTTCCTTTTCTGACATATTAGCCAAACTGCTAGGTGTGTGGTGATACCTCAAGGTTATTCTAATGTGCATTTCTCTAATCAAGAGCAATTTAGAGCATTTTTTAATGTGAGTATATGTAGCCTTGATTTCTTCATCTGAAAACTGTTTATTCATATATATCCTTTGACCATTTATCAACTGGGGGATGATTTGTAGTCTTATACATTTGGTTCAGTTCTCTATATATTTGAGAAATGAGGCCCTTATCAGAGATATTTGCTATAAAAAATTTCCCCAGCTTTTTCCTTTTCTTCTAATGTTGGTTGTATTGGTTTTGTTTGTCAAAAACTTTGTAGTTTAATATGATCAAAGTTATCCATTTTACATCCTATAAAGCTTTCTATCTCTTGTTTGGTCATAAATTCTTTCCTTATCCATAGATTTGACAGGTAGACTATGCTCTTTTAGCTTGCAAATGGTAGTACTCTTTATGCTTAAATCTTGGTATAGGGTGTGAGATGTTGGTATATACCCAGTCTCTGCCATACTATTTTCTAGTTTCCCCAGCAGTTTTTTTGTCAAATAGTGATTTCTTGTCCCCAAAGCTTGGATCTTTGGGATTATCAAACACTAAATAACTATGGTCATTCACTACCATGTAATCTACTCTACTGATCTGCTGCTCTATTTCTTCACTAGTACAAGATTGTTTTGATGATTGCAGCTTTGTAATACACTTTGAGATCTGGTACTACTAGCCCAAGTTAATGATCTTTGAAAATGAACCCTTCTGGCTCTAACACTGATTCTATGATGCTCTAGTTGACCTGCAGATGAAAATGGAGAAGGTATGGGAGACTAGACTGAGTTTTCAACATCCTGTAGACAGCTATTGGTTGGTTGAAGAATTCTTTGTGGGTGCTAAATTGAGTTGAACCACTTTCTTTTCATTTGACTCTTTTTTCCTTAAAGGAGAAGGCTACATTCGTTATAGTTAATCTTCTCTGAACAAGAATTTTCAGTGACTCCGTTAGCCTTTTAGGTTAAAAGAGACCTTCCTCTGGAATTTAAGACCCTTCACTTAAATGGAACCTCTCTTCCCATACTGATTTACATCTTACTCTTCAGTATGTGGTTCATACTCCAGTCAAAATGGACTATTTCTTGCTCCCCAGCATTCTATCTCTCCCCTGCTTGTGCTTGTCCAGGCTATACCTCATCCCTAGCATGTTCTCCCTCCTCACTTTTGCCACTTAGAAGCTCTGGATCTAGCTGGCCCCTTAAAATGCCTCTTAATGGAGGTGGCACTTGAGCTGAGCCCAGAAGTGGATTGAGAACCAGGTTTAGAGATGGGAGGTCCTGGGTTCATATCAGACCTCAGATACTTGCTAGCTTTGTGATCCTGGGCAAATCACTTAGCCCCCTTTGCCCAGCCCTTACCACTGGCTTTGGAACCAACACAGAGTATTGATTCTAAGATAGAAAGTAAGAGTTTTTTTTAAAAGTGATCTTTTCAGATTCTTCTCAGAGCTCCTAGTGCCCCTGCCCCAAATCATTCTATTTTTAAAAAATGTATCCTTAGCCTCTCAGGTTTTCCAATTCCTTATCTAGAAAATGGAGAGGTTATCCTAGATGACCTCTCAAATTCCTTCCTAAATCTAGGATCCTAATGGGATTTGGAGGCAGAGGACTTGGCTTGGAATTTGAGGTACTGACTAGCTGTGTGACTTTGGGCAAGTTTCTTACAATTTCTGGACTTCAACAATATTCTCTTCTGTAATGAGAAGGGCTCAGGCAGCTGGTCAGGAAGGTTCCTTCCAGCTCTGACTCATTTTTCTCTAAAAAAAGAGTCACCAAACACCCATTTCTACTAAAATCACTGGAAAGCATAGGTACAAATAGAGTTTTTCTTAAAATGATGCAAAGCATCTACCTAAAACCATCAACAAGTATTATCTGTAATGGGGAGAAGCTAGAAGCCTTCCCAGTAAGATCAGGAGTGAAACAAGGATGCCAATTATTACCAATATTATTTAACACAGTATAGCAATAAAAGAAAAAGAAATAGAAGGAATCAGAATGGGCAAAGAGGTAATAAAAACTATCTCTGCAGACAACATGATAGTAAATATGGAAAATCCTAGATATTCAACTAAAAAGTTATTTGAAACTATCAATAATTTTAGCATAGTATCAGAATATAAAATAAATTCACATAAATCATCAGCATTTTTATATATTACTAACAAAGTCCTGCAAGAAGAGAGAGAAAAAGATATTCCATTTAAAATAACTACAGATAGGGGGGCAGCTGGGTAGCTCAGTGGAGTGAGAGTCAGGCCTAGAGACAGGAGGTCCTAGGTTCAAACCCGGCCTCAGCCACTTCCCAGCTGTGTGACCCTGGGCAAGTCACTTGACCCCCATTGCCCACCCTTACCACTCTTTCACCTATGAGATAATACACAGAAGTACAAGGGTTTAAAAAAAAGAAAGTTAAAAAAAAGTTAAAATAACTACAGATAGGATAAAATCCCTGGTAGTATACCTGCCAAAACAAACCCAGGAACTACATAAACATAATTATAAAATATTTTTATACAAACAAAGTCATATCTAAATAATTGGAGAAATATTAATTGTTCATGGACAGGCAGAGCCAATGTAATTAAAATGACAATCCTACCTAAATGGATCTACTTATTCAATGCCATCCCAATTAAATTACAAAAAATTATTTTATTGAGTTAGAAAAAATAGTAATGAAATTTATTTGGAGGAACAAAAAATCAAGAAAATCAAAAGAATTAATGAAAAAAACATAAGGAAGGAGGGCTAGCAGTATTGGCTTTTAAATTTTAAATTAAATTAAATTTAAATAAAGCAGTAATTATTAAAACTATCTAGTACTGGCTAAGAAATAGAAAGGTAGATCAATGGGACAGAACAGACATTCAACAAACAGTGGTAAAAGATTATAGCAACCTTGTATTTGACAAAAGTATAGATGCAGGTTTGGGGGAAAAGAGATCACTATTTCGTAAAAATTATTGGGACAACTGAAAGCTAGTTTGGCAGTAACTAGGTACAAACCAATATCTTACGCCATTCACTAAAAAAATCAAAATGGATATATGATGTAAATATAAAAGAAAATATCATAAATAAATTAGAAGAACAGGGAACATATTATCTATCAGATTTGTGGATAGGAGAGTAATTTGAGTTAACAAGTAATAGAGAGCATTGTGAAATGAAAAATGGATAATTTTGTGTACATCAAATTGAAAAGTTTTTATACAAACAAAATAAATGTTGCCAAGATTTGAAGGAAATCATAAAATGGTGGGTGGGGGGACTTCTAGACAGTCTCTCAGATAGAGGTCTCATATCTAAAATATATCAAGAATTTTGTCAAGTTTAAAAGAATAAGATCCATATGCCGATTGATAAATGGGCAAAAGATAAGAACAGACAATTTTCAGATAAAGAAATCAAAAGTCATATAGGTATATGAAAAAATGCTCTAAATTACTACTTATTAGGGAAATGCAAACCAATACAACTCTGAGATATCATCTCACACCCATCGGAGCAGCTAAAATGACAAATGTTGGAGGGGGTATGGAAAAATGGGGACATTAAGGCACTACTGGTGAAATGTGAACTGATCCAACCATTTTGGAGAACAATATGGAATTACATCCAGAGAGTTAAAAAACTGTGCATTTCGAGGAAACTATAGTTTTTTTTTCCGGGTTAAGATGGCGGCAGAGTAAAAAGCAGCTCTTAACCTCTCCTGACTGAAACATATAAGACTCCTCAAGGAGACATAAAAACAAACCCAGTCGAACAGAGGGACCCCACAACAGGGCTCAGTGTGGAAGATACATGGAATCGGGACATTTCCATGCTATAAAGGGATGAAACAGCTCTCACTAAATTGCGGGCTGAGCAACAAAGCCAGCTAAAAAGAAATAGAGCAAGTTTGGGGCACCCATTGAGTCATTGGCAGCTCCAGGGCCTGTCCCTGAGAGCAGCAAGATTTAGGACCCCAAAAAGCTAAAGAA
>NW_025345003.1:0-7546 GCF_016433145.1 Gracilinanus agilis
CCCCCTTTCACTGTCCTTCTCTCATTCTGTCTAAATTTTTCTCAGTTCCTCTTCTTCTTGATAGGTGTCTCTCTGACTCCCTGTGTCTTTAATTCTGTTATGTTTCTCATCTCTCGATGTCTCTGTCTCCCTACCTCTCTCTGTCATTCTATCCCTCTCTCCCACTCCTGCATTATGACTCCCTCTCTCCCACTCTTTCCATATGTCTCTTTCTCCTATGACTCTCTCCCGGTCTCTTTCTCTTTCTTTCTCCCTTCTGTACAGCTCTATCTAACCACCCCTGTGCCTGTTTATCTCCCTCTATGAAATCCCTATTGTTTTGTCTCTCCCTCTCTCTTCTTCCTTTCTCTCATTCACTATCTCTTTCGCTCCCCCTCTGTCTCTCTAATCTTTTCCACTATTTATATCCTCTGTCATTCACTATCTCTTTCTTTCACTATTTCTGAGTCTCTCTGTTCCTTTTGTCTTTTGTTCCATCTCTCTCTCTTTTTCTTTCTCTCCCTTTGTCTGTCGCCTTACCTTTTCCTCTTTCTTCATTTCCCTGTCTCTTTCTCCACTCTCTCTCTGTCCCTGTGGCTGTTTATGGATCTCTGTCTTAATCTGTCTCATTCTGTCTCTCTCCTTTTCTCTGACTCACCTTCCCACTCTATGTTTCTCTTTCTCTGCCTCTTTCATTCCCTGTCTCTTGATTTCTCTCTCTCTTTTACTATGTGTCTCTATCTCCCTTCCCTTTTTGGGTATCTCAGTCTCTCCATCTCTATCTCTCTCTGACTCATTCAGGCTCGCTCTCTCTCTCTCTCTTGCTTTCTCTTTCTCTCTGTCTCTGTGTCTCTCTCTGTCTCTGTGTCCCTCTGTGTCTCTCTGTCTTTGTCTCTGTCTCTGTCTCTGTCTCTCTCTGTCTGTGTGTGTGTGTATGTGTCTCTCTCTGTGTCTATATTTTTTCAGTCTCTATACTGATATTTTCATGAATCTATCTCTGTCTTTCACTCTCTCTTCCTCTCTTTGTGTTTCCTTCCTATTTTTCACCCTCTATATTCATAGGTCTCTCAAATCCTTGTCGCTGTCTTTCTTTCCCCCTCCCTTTCTCCTCTTTGCCATTTCTCTTCCTCGCCCTGTCTCTGTCTCATTCTGCTTCTCTCCCTTCATCCAACTGTCTCTCACATCTCTTCTCTTTTGCATCCTTTCTCACTCTCCCTCTTGTATAGTGATTCATTTCTCTTCTTTCCAGCTCTCTTTTCTCCACCACTTTCTGGTTATATCTGTCTCTTTTTCTCTTGGTCTATCTCTCTTTTTACCTCTTCTGATGTCTTTCTTTCTGTTTCATCTGTCTCTCCCTAACTTCCTATTTCACTCACTGAAACTCTCTGACTCTTTCTTTCTCTTTTTGTCTCATTTCTCTTTGTCTCTTTATGTCTGTTCTTTCCCTTCTTTCTCTCTCATTCCTTCTGTCTCCCTCACCTCTCAATTTGTCACTCTATCTCTCTTTCTGTCTGTTTCTCTGATTTTGTCTGTGTCTTTGTTTATGTCTCTCCTTTGTCCATGTCTCTCACCTTGCTTATCTCCCTATCTCTGTATCTCTGTTTCCCTGCTTTCCTATGCTGGTCATTCTATCTCTCTCTCCCCCTTTCTTTTTTCTCTTGTTCACATCTCTCATTTTGTTCTCTTCCTCTCTGTCTCTCCCTATACCTCTCTCACTCTCTCATTCTTTTGCTGTCTTCTCTCTCTATCTCTATCCCTCACTAACTCATCTATCACAGTCTCTTTGTGTCTCACTCTTGATCTTCTCCTTTTCTGTGTCTCCATCCCTCTATGTCTCTTTCCTTCTATATTTTTCCTCTCTCCCTCTCTGCGTCTTATTTGTCTCCCCAGTCTTTGTCTTTCTTTTTACACTTACACAAACATCTCTGAATCTCACCTTCACTCTCCCTCTATCTCTATTCCTCTCTATTTCTCTCCATCTTTGTAATCTATGGCTTTGTTTTTCTATTTCTTCCTGTTTCCCAAATCTCTCATCACTCTCTCTTCCTGCCTTTCTCTGACTGTTTCTCTCCATTCCTCTCTATCTCTGATTCTCTGTCTTTGTCCCTTTCTCTCCACATGTTGTTTTCACCATGATTCTGTTTCCCTGTTTTTCCCTCCCTCTCTTCTCTCATTCTCTGTGGCTGTGTTTGTGTGTCTGTATTTCTCTGTGCCTCTGTCTCTGTCTCATTGAGCTGCTCCCTCTCTCTCCTTCTGTCTAAACTTATCTCAAGCCCTCCGTCTCTCCTATCCCTCTGTTTCTATCTCTCATCTTTCTCTCTTTCTCTCCATGTATGTCCCTCTATCTCTATCTCTATCTGTCTCTTTCTCTTTTTCACCCTGTCTCTCTCTAGGTCTCTCAAATACCTGCCTGTCATTCTGTCCCTCTCCCTTTGTGACTCATCCTTTCTAATCTCTTCTTCTTCTTTCCTCACTCTATTTCTCAGGCTGCCTCATTCCCTCATATATATTTGTTCATTTCTCTTGTTCTATTTCTCTCTTACTCTCTGTGTATGTGCCTCTATCTCAGTCTCTTTCTGTTTTTCACCCTGTCTCTCCCTAGGTTTCTCAAATCCCTGCCTGTCCTTCTGTCTCTCTCCCTTTGTGACTCATCCTTTCTAATCTCTTCTTCTTCTTCCCTCACTCTATTTCTCAGGCTGCCTCATTCCCTCATATATTTATTCATTTCTCTTGTCCTATCCCTCTATAACTGTCTCTCGGTGAGACTATTTCTTTCTATCTTTGCCTCATTCTCTTTATGTCTATTCTTCCCCTTCTTTCTCTCTCTCCCTCAGTTTCCCACTCTGTATCTCTTTCTTTGGACCCATATCTTTCAAACTTTCTCACTGTCTCTGATTCTCTGTTTCTTACTCCCCAAACTGTCTCTCTCCCTGTCTTTGTGTCTCTGTCTCATCCTGTCTGTGGTCTCTCCTCTGGCTCTTTCTCTTTGTCTCTCTCCCTTTCTTTCAAATCTCTATCATGCTGTCTCTTTCTCCCTGTCTCATCACTCAGTCTGTTTTCTGTCTCTCCCTCATCTGTCTTCTTCTTTGTTATTTTTCCATTATTACAGTGTCCCTCCTCCCTCCAGGAGCTGAAAAGCAATTCTGCTGGTTAATTCATGTCTTGTTATTCAAAATTGTAATTTTTTTCTCCGCCTCATTGTCCCTCTGTTGGTTCCTCTGTTTCTCAGCCTCTCAGTCTATTTTTAGCCATCTTTCTGGGCTGCTCCCACTCTCTGTACATTTCGCTGTTCCTCTTATACTATCTGTTTATCTATTCCCTCCTCTCCTCTCCTCCTCTCTGTCTTACTCATCCACTCTCTCTCTCTCTCTCCATTTTTTCTCTTTCTGCCTCTTTCCCTGTCTCTATCATCTTTGTCTATCTCAATTTTTTCTATCTCTCAGTCTATTCCTCTTGCCCTCTCCTCTGACTCTCTCTCTCTCTCTTTAACTGTTTCTTTCCTTTTGCCACTCTATCTCTATCTTACTCTCTGGCTCTCTCTCTCTCATCCATCTCTCTGTTTCTGTCTCACTCTCTGTCTCTACATCTGTCTGGATCTTCTCCCTCAGTTTCTGTCTTGCATCTTTCTATAACTCTGCCTCTCTCTCTCTGATTCTCTTTCCCTGTGTCCACCCTTTCTTTCTATACTTTCTTGCTCCCACTCTCTATTTCTGACTGACTGTCTCTGTTGCTTTCTCACTTTTTCTGTCTTCACATTTGTCACTCTCTGTTGCTCTTTCTCTCCATCTCCATGTCTCTGACTTCCTCTTTCTTGTTCTATCTCTCTCCATCTTGAACTCTCCATCTCTCTTTCTCCCTGTGTTCCATTTTCTTTCCCTCTCTCTCCCTTTCTCTGTCTCTGTTCCTCCATCTTTCTTTCTTTAAACCCTTTCCTTCCCTCTTAGAATCAATACAGTGTATTGGCTCTAAGGCAGAAGAGTGGTAAGGGCTAGCCAAATGGGGTCATGGGATTTGCCCACGGTCACAAGGCTAGGAAGTGTCAGAGGCCAGGTTGGATCTTAGGGCTGGCCACCTGTCTCTCAGCCTGGCTCTCAATCCTCTGAGCGACCAAGTGTTGCCCCCCACCATCTCTTTGTTCCTATCATTCTCCCTTCTTTTTTCTCCCCCTTCTTTGTCTCTTTCCCTCTCTCGCACTCCCCATCTGTGTCTCTCCCTATAACCTTCTCTCCCTCATTCCCTCTCTCCCTTTCCCCATCTTGGTCTCTCCATATCTCTCCTTGTCCCTCAGTCCCTCAGTCTTTCTTTCCCTTTCTCTGTCTGTCTCTGACTGTTTTTCCCTCTCTGTCTCTCTATCATTCTCTTTCTCTTCCTCCTTCTCTCTATCCTGAGAGCTGCCTGTCTCTCTGACTCTTTTTCTGTCTCTTTCTCCTTTTTGCTCCCTCTCTCTTTCCTTCTCTCGCTCCTGTCTCTATTTTCTCTCCCTTTCCCCTGTTTTCTCTCCATCTCACTATCTTTCTTTCTCCCTCTCTCTCTCACTCTTACCCCCTCCAGGTATCTGCATCTCTTTCTATGGACCTCTCTATCTGTCTTTCCATCCTCTCCTTTCTCTATCTTTCCATATGTATTCTTCAGGTTCTCTCTCTCGCTATGTCTCTCAATTCCCTATCAATATATTTCTATCTCTATCTCCTTTTCTCCAACTTTCTTGCTTTGGTCTCCTGTATTACTTGCTCTCTGCCTCTCTCCCTTATAGATATTGATTCATAGTATCTGGCCTCCTTCCTCTCTCTCAACCTCTCAGTGTTTCTCCAGACCCCCTTCCTGTCTTTTCTTCATTCTTTCCTATCTCGGTCTCTTCCTCTAACACTAAGTTTCTCGCCTTCTCTGCCCCTCTCTTCATCTTTCTGTTTTTCTTTCTCCCTATTGCTGTTTCTACCACTGTCTGTCTGCCTCTCTCTGATTCTTTTTCCTTTCCTTTCTCTTTCTTTACCCTTCTGGCTTTGTTCTATTCTGACTGCCCCTTTCCTCTCACATCTCTCTCCCCTCTCTTATATCTCCATCCCCTTCTGACTCTTCTGTGCCTTTTGTCGTGTCAAACAACTGGAAAATGAGGGTATGTCCTTCAATTGGGGAATGGCTGAACAAATTGTGGTATATGCTGGTCATGGAATACTATTGTGCTCAAAGGAATAATAAACTGTAGGAATTCCATATGAACTGGAAAGACCTCCAGGAATTGATGCAGAGTGAAAGGAGCAGAGCCAGAAGAATACTGTACACAGAGACTGATATACTATGGTAAAATTGAATGTAATGGACTTCTGTACTAGCAGCAATGCAGTGACAAAGGACAGTTCTGAGAGATTTATGGTAAAGAATGCAACCCACATTCAGAGGAAGGACTGTAGGAGAGGAAACATAAAAGAAAAACAACTGCTTGAACTCATGGGTTGAAGTAGACATGATTGGGGATGTAGACTTGAAACGACCACACCAATGCAACTTACAAAAATTTGGAAATAGGTCTTGATCAATGACACATGTTAAAACCAGTGAAATGTGCATCGGCCATGGGTGGGGGGAGTGCGGGGGGGGGGGGGTGAAGGGGAAAGTAGGAGCATGAATCATGTAATCATGTTAAAAATGAATATTAATAAATTGTTAAAAAACTGGCAATGGGGCTCAGAAATCATCTCACAAAAGATGGTTAGTGAAAAATAGAAAGTCGTTTTGGAAGGGGCAGAAAGATTTACCTCCAAAGTTGGAGTTGAAGGATTCCATTTTCCTCTGCCAAAACTAACTGAAGCCAGTTCCCTAGCAAAGTGAAACAAAGATTCTGATTGGACGAAGGCCACATGATCATGCCACAAAACCAACAATTCCAATACCCAACCATGCGGGGTGAGAGGCGGCAATCCAGAGGTCACTGTCGGCCCTAGAGAGCCAGCATCCAGCATCCTTCCAGAGAAACTGAGGCTCAACAAGGGAAATTTGCTGACAATTGCTAAGTGCCTACAATGCTGGCAACCTCGAATGACTTCAACACACGTTTTCCCTCTCACCACCTCCCTACCACTTCCCCTTTCTCCCTGGGCTTGCCCTCTTCTCCTTACTAGTTTCCTTTTCTTTGCTCTATCTCTTCCTCCCCTTTTCTCTTTCCTTAAATTTCTCTTTCCCTCCTCATTCTCCTTCCCTCCCTCCCTCTATCCCTGATTCTCTCTCTCCCCCTCATTTATTATCACTTCATCCTCTCTCTCTAGCCATGTCTCTCAACTCTTTCCCCCTCCCTCTTCCTTCTCGGTCCTTACCTCTCTTGGTACTTCTTCCTGTCATCCTCCTCCTCTTGGCTTTGTAAGTCACTTTGTTCCTCTCCCCCTTCTCTGTCTCCCTTTTTATCTCTCTCTCCCTTTTTTCTTTACATCCTCCTATTTTTCTCCCCCTCCTCCCGATCCATTTCTGATTCTCTCCCCCCTTTTTCCCTCTTTCCCCTCTTTCATTCTCCATTATTGTCTCCCTTCCTTCTTAGTCTTTCTGTTCCCATAGCTTTGTTTTACATACGTACAAAACCAAAAGTGGACCTACATATATCATCATAAGAGATGCTCTTTGGGTATGCTCCACTACAGGCAAAACTAGAAAGGCTGGTTATGCATCACTCTCAGGAGGTGATTGCCAAATTGCTTCATATTTAAGTGCTTTACAGCAGAGGCTAAGAGAATTACAAGATGTGGTAGTATTAATTCAATCTGGTCCATTGGATTATTCTCTTTATAATTTTTTTAAACATTTATTAATAATCATTTTTAACATGGTTACATGATTCATGCTCCTACTTTCCCCTTCACCCCCCGTACTCCCCCCACCCATGGCAAATGCACATTTACACTGGTTTTAACATGTGTCATTGTTCAAGACCTATTTCCAAATTTTTGTAAGTTGCATTGGTGTGGTAATTTCAAGTCCACATCCCCAATCACGTCCACCCGACCCATACGTTCAAGCAGTTGCTTTTCTTATGTGTTTCCTCTCCTGCAGTCCTTCCTCTGAATGTGGGTAGTTTTCTTTACCATAAATCCCTCAGAGCTGTCCTGGGTCATTGCATTGTTGCTGGTACAAAAGTCCATTACATTCTATTTTACCACAGTATATCAGTCTCTGTGTACAATGTTCTTCTGGCTCTACTCCTTTCACTCTGCATCAGTTCCCGGAGGTCTCTCCAGTTCGCCTGGAACTTCTCCAGTTTGCCTGGAACTTCTCCAGTTTGTTATTCCTTTTAGCACAATAGTATTCCATCACCCGCATATACCACAGTTTGTTCAGGCATTCCCCAATTGAAGGACATACCCTCCTTTTCCAGGTTGTTACCACCACAAAAAGCGCAGCTATGAATATTTTCTTACAAGTCTGTTTATCTATGATCTCTTTGGGGTACAAAACCAGCAATGGTGTAGCTGGATCAAAGGGCAGGCATTTTTTATAGCCCTTTGAGCATGATTCCAAATTGCCAGCCAGAATGGTTGGATCAGTTCACAGCTCCACCAGCAATGCATTAATGTCCCCATTTTGC
>NW_025345004.1:0-1140 GCF_016433145.1 Gracilinanus agilis
AATATGGGAGAGATTAGGTTTAGATCAACATCTCACACCCTACACCATGATAAATTCAGAATGGGTATATGACTTGAATATAAAGAGGGAAACTATAAATAGATTAAGTGAACATAGCGTAGTTTACTTGTCAGATCTCTGGGAAAGGAAAGATTTTAAAACCAAGTAAGAGTTAGAGAAAATTACAAAATGTAAATTGTTTTGATTATATTAAGCTAAAAAGCTTTTTATCATATTCCAAGCCTTGCGGTCTTTTAGCGTGGAGGCTGCCAGATCCTGTGTGATCCTGATTGGTGCTCCTTCATATTTGAATTGTCCCTTTCTGGCTTCTTGTAAGATTTTTTTTCTTTTACTTGGAAGCTCTTGAATTTGGCTATTATTTTCCTGGGCATTGTCCTTTCTGGGTCTAGTGTAGAGGGTGATCTATGGATCCTTTCAATGTCTATATTGCCCTCTTGTTTTAGGACTTCAGGGCAATTTTGCTGAATAATTTCTTTTAGTATGAAGTCCAAATTTCTATTAATTTATCCTTTTTCAGGGAGAACAATGATTCTCAAATTGTCTCTTCTAGACCAGTTTTCTTGGTCTGTCACTTTCTCATTGAGATATTTCATGTTTCCTTCTATTTTTTCAGTCTTTTGACTTTGTTTTATTTGTTCTTGTCTTGAGAGATCATTAGCTTCTAATTGCTCAATTCTAGCCTTTAGGTACTGGTCTTGGCAATAATATTTTGGTTTTCCTTTTGAATCTGGTCATTTCTGGTGTTCAATTTGCTCATCAGTTCGTTTGATTTCTGACCCTCACTTTCCAATTGCAAAATTCTGCCTCTTAACTGTTATTTTCTTGCCTGATTTCCTTTTGAGCTATTTCCCATTTCTCTAACCAAATCTTTTCCAACTTTCTCGTTATCTCAGTTTTTAACTCTTCAAGAGCTTGTGACCAGTTATCATTATTTTGGGAGGGTCCAGATGCTTGTTTGTTCTCCCCCTCTGTTTGCTCGGTTGTCTGGATTTTCTCTGTGTAAAAGTTGTCGAGTGTTAAAGGTTTCTTTTTCTTGTTGTTAATATTTCTCTTCTGAACTTCCTGATTCTGTGTAGCCATTGTTATCCCAGCAGCTTCTCAGCTTTATCCTCGCGCTCA
>NW_025345005.1:0-4025 GCF_016433145.1 Gracilinanus agilis
TCTCTCTCTCTCCTTGTTTCTCTCTTCCAGGTCTGAGAGAGCAGTGAATTGTGGGAGGCCAACTTGGTCAGTGTAAGCCAGCAGGGACAACACAAGTGGCTCATGCATTAGTTCTTTCAGGGTCTCTTTTGGTGTAGACACTCCCTCCTCCAATGAGGCTTTAGACTGGTTTTTTGAAGAGTTGATTTGGGGCTGTGAAGAAACTCCTTTTCTAATGTTGATCCATAACTGGGCTATAATTTGGACTTAGAGAGTTGTCTGGGATTTAGAGATTGCCGCAGACATCACCTCCTCCAGCAGATCTTGGTGGGGTCTGGGGATCCAGGAGAGTCCCTGAGACTTTTTCCATAAGAAGACTAAGATACATTTGTTTTTTTATGGGGCCTGTGCATATCAAGACCCTGTTTGTAAGTTAAAAATCATTCATAATTGAATGTTGCTGTTATCAGTTATTTCTTATACGAGCATACCTATCACATTTTTTCCCTTCCTCATTGTTTTTATTTTTATTTTAAAATTTATTTAATGAATTAATTTAGAATATTTTTCCATGGTTGCATGATTCATGTTCTTTCCCTCCCCTCCTCCCACCCCCTCCCGTAGCCTACAAAATTCTACTGGATTTTACATGTCTATCACATTTTTTTCCCCTTTCCTCATTCTTTTTACTTTTTATTTTTAAATTTATTTAATGAATTAATTTAGAATATTTCCCTATGGTTACATGATTCGTGTTTCTTCCCTCCCCTCTTCCCTCTCCCCCTCCTGTAGCCAGCAAGCAATTCTACTGGATTTTACTTATCACATTTTAAAAAATAAATAAGGCAAATAAACACGTGAATACTTCAGATTAAACAGGGGCCCTGTGAAACCGAGAAGTGTAGGGCCTGTGACTCTGATGGGATTTATTTGACAGGGAGCTAATGTTTGGCACAAACAATAGAGTGACTCACAGGACTCTTCTCAGACAGAGAAGGAGCATGATTGGGTGAACTACTTTGAGACTTTATGCTACGTGGGGAAATGGCAAGCATTTAGCCCATGATCACAAAATTTTCTTTTACTTATTTTTCTGCCTTTATCATTATTTTTTTTGATCTCCAGTCGCCTGCCCCTGAAAAGGGTGGTGAGTTCCTGTAAAGTGAAGCATTTTAATTTCAAATGTGGCAAATGTCTAGAACCCACCTATGAGACCAAAAAGATTTAGACCTGCTTATGCAGGTGAGGAGAGGTGATGGGTTACTTATTTACATTAATGAGTAAGCTTAGACCATTGTCATTGTGCTGTGAGTGCAACTTTTGACAATCCATCATTCAGGGGACTGCCAGAGTGATTTTCTTTTTTGTTTGTTTGTTTTTTTTAACTCTTACCTTTTCTCTCAGAATCAATACCAAGTAAAGGCTAGGCAATGGGAGTTAAGTGACTTGCCCAGGGTCACACAGCTAGGAAGTGTCTGAGGCCAGATTTGAACCTGGAATCTCCCGACTCTAGGTCCAGCTCTCAATCCACTGAGCTACCCAGCTCCTTGTGGGACTGGCTGTCTTTTTTGTCTTCCAGTCCCCAGGACCTTGCTCAGTGCCTGACGCATAGTTGGTCTTCCATAAATGCTAATTGACCAACAAATGGATTCTTGTAGCAGCAGAGCCCAGCTGCTGTGGCCAGAAGCTCCCATCTCCTCCTGACCGACCCTGGGGCGATGAGCCATCCTCAGGCGGCATGACTGGACTGGAAGCCCCTCCAAGGCAGAGCCTGGCTCCTTTTCTAACTCTTCTGGCTCAGGACCTCATACAGAGCGGGCGCTTCAGAAAGACTTCTCTTACCCTCTAGCTGCCCTTTTGGAGAGGCTCTGGTGGGTAGTAAATAAACAGACTTTGATGTCAGGTCCTGGAAAGCTTCTCTTGAGGCTCCTGCCTGCTCGCAGACTTAAGTGGGCGCCGTGTGCTTACCTCTGGGATTCTGACGTCTCCATGGAGGAAGTGGATCTTGTGTGCCAGAGGTGGCTTGGGTTTGCTACTAAGGCATTAGGGGCTCTTCTCAAGCAGCTGTACTGCTCAAGGTCTGCTCAGGTGACCGACCCCTCAAAGTAATGCGGACAATGTCCGAGCCCTGCTAGGGAATTTTTTCCTGAAAGGTGCCATAAATGAAATGTCATAATTTCCAGCCTTACAGTTGGTAAAAGTGGATGTTCTGAGGTTTCCTGAAAGGCAATATGCTGGGGGGAGTGATGTGGTGCAGCTGGGGGGCTCAGTGGATTGAGAGGGAGGCTCTTTCTGGCCTCAGACACTTGCCTGCTGTGTGACCCTGGGCAAGTCTCTTAACCCCCATTGCCTAGCCTTTACCACAATTCTGCCTTAGAACTAATACACAGTAATGATTCTAAGACCGAAGGTGAGGATTTTAAAAAAAAGGATGCACTGAGGTTTCCTTAAAGGCAGTTTGCTGGAATGAATAGATCTCTAGACTCAGAGTCAACCCATCAATCAGTAATTTATTAAATGCTTCCTTTATGCCAGGCACTGTACTGAGCACTTGGGAATACAAAAAGAGTCAAAAGACAAGGGACTTACAATCTAATGGGGAGATGACATGCAAAGAAATAAAAAAGTGAACATATAGTTGTAAATCCCCCTCCCCTCCCCCCCATGCCCACAGACCCTCTGCTCTAACCCATGTGCGTCCTTCCTGCAGCTGAGGCCAAAATCTACAAAGTCTCTTCTTCCAAAGTCTACAACCAGTAGGAGCTCAGAGGATGCCTCTGATCGAGGCCATCTGCCCTGGAGCAGATAGGTGGTACAGTGGCTAGAGCGTTGGCTCTGCAGTGAGGAGAACCTGAGTTCAAATCTAGCCTTTGTGTTTGTGTGATCCTGGGCAAGTCACTTCACCCTATTGGCCTCAGTTTCCTCATTTGTCAAATAAGCTGGAGAAGGAAATGGCAAACCACTCCAGCCTCTTTGCCAAGAAAACCCTAAAAAGAGTCACTGAGAGTGGGGCAGGAAGATGAATCTACTAAACAACAAAATACAGGACAGTCTCATCTGCTTTATCATCACGGGCTCATTCTGTATTGGTGCACGTGGGAGGGAGGAGGCTGAGCAGCTGGCACAGTCTCCTTGCCCTTCTCTCACCCCCAAGCCAAATCTCCTGCAGCTGGTAATGTTCAAGCTGACACCCTTAGACCACTTCAGAGGCACCCAGGCTTGCACTCTCCGGTGTAGACTCTCTAACTTGCTGCTCACTGGGATTTGTTGGTATACCAGTCCTGGGCTACTGGCCACTTCCTCTTGTGTGCCACCCCCTTCAGTCTCGTGCTTCCCCCCCCCCCCTCCCAACACTGTTCTTTTGGGTGGCTTCAATCTGTGTTCTTTGGGTTAGAAAGTATTTGTTGGAACTCATAGGTTTTATGTTTTCTCTTCCCCTCTCTGTCCATCTCTACCATCCCATGCCTCCACGTTGGCATGTTTGGTTGGTATGTTGTTGCTATTGTGTTACTGTTTACCATTATCTAAACACAATCAGTCTCTAGTAGGACATCAGGAACAGACCAACTGTTTGGAAAATCTGGGTTTAGCAGTTGTTAAAATGGAGGGGAGTAGCTGGCATGGGCCCCAACCCATCAGGGAATACTTTCTCAACATTTAAGGACGGGAACCATGCCTGTACCCACCTTGCACTCTTTTGTCTATACGTTTTTTGAAAATAATTTTTAAAAAGTTACCCAATAGTTTCCCATGGCATCTCTCCCCCTCTCTAAATTTTCATGAGGTTCCACAGGCAAGACAGTGACCCTTTCCATTCTCAGGTGCTGGGGATGGAGAGCCGGGCACCCAATGGGTGGCACTGGCTGAGAACCCCAAGTGTGATTTCCTCGTGGTTTCTTCCCTACCGATTTTGCTACTATCTTTGGAGTTTTTGGTGGGATACAGGGGCTGGGGGAGGGCAAGGGAGGGAGAGGTACCTGTGAGAGTAGTTTGTTTTCTTGCAAGATTCTGACATTCTTCTGTCAAGGTAAAGATATTTTTTTTTT
>NW_025345006.1:0-1653 GCF_016433145.1 Gracilinanus agilis
GAGCTACAAGGCTCTTTACACTGTATCACCTCGCTCGCAGTCAGCAAGTGCCTCCTATTGGGGGACCCGGTCCTGAGGTTCCTTGGATGGAAAAAGTTATAGTTTCCACTTTAAAAGAATTTATTAAATATGGGGGCATCCAATGACTAGGCATACAGGTGAAGGAATCTGCGAGATTTGGGAAGGAGAAGATGCCCTGCATCTTGGGAAAATCATAGCCTATTTTTCAGACACATTTATTCCCCAGCCCTCTGCTGAAAGCAAATCCCCCATGGTCAGGCCTGATGTAGAGCTGTCAGTGATGCTGGTACAAGGTCTTCCTGCCTGCTTGGGGAGAGGAGGGGGCCACCCCAACACAGGAAGGGCCTGGGCTGCCTGCGACTTCCTGACAGCCTTTATTTGAAACCCATGGCCATAACAAAGCCGACATCCCCCCTGAGTACCCGGGCCCGGTGCCATCGCAACAGATGGCATCCTAGTGTACTTACCAAAGAGCTGTCTGGGCAGCCAGCGTTTGTGCGGGGATTGGTGAGCTCCCTTCCCAGGGCCTGGCCAGCGGCTGTTTGTCCCCAGCTTCACTCAGAGGGGCCAGAGGTGAGGTCTGTCTCCGGGCATCCTCGGTGACTGCCAGGAACAGAAAGAGGTCCACCCTCAGTGCCAGATCAAGACCGCGGCAGCATCCACTTCCACATCCTGAACCTTAAGGAGGTTCCTAGAAGAGTGAACTCTAAAGGTGAAAAAGAGCTCTGCCAGGGAGGCCACCATGGCAAGCCTGGGGCCAGGAATCCCAGAATCTGCCAGAGAAAACTGAAAAAGCTCCCTCCAGAAGAGGATGATTTTGAGGCCACCTCACCCACAGCCACGGTCCTGCCCAAGGCAACATCTGCAAGGGCCTGTGAGAGACGAGGATCATCGACTCCCCAAGTGAAAAGCTGACACTTTTAGAGTGTTGGATAGTCCATCAAAATCACAGGCACAGGACCTGAGCTTGAAGCTCTACTCCTTACAGCTTGTGTGACCTCAGGCAAGTCTCTTCCCATCTCTGGGCTACAAGTTCTTTGCTTGTAAAGTGAGGGCATGGACTAGGTAGACCCTAAGATACTCCCAATTGTCAGACTGGGACATGGAATGGAAGGCCCCACGATCCTTTACCCTAGATCAGAGAAGTTTGGGAAAGTGCCATTAAATTCTGCACACCTCTTTATTTTTTTAAACATTTATTAATATTCATTTTTAACATGGTTACATGATTCATGCTCCTACTTTCCCCTTCACCCCCCACGCCACCCCCCACCCATGGCGGATGCACATTTCCACTGGTTTTATCATGTGTCCTTGATCAAGACCTATTTCCAAATTGTTGTTAGTAGCATTGATGTGGTAGTTTCGAGTCTACATCCCCAATCATGTCCTCCTCAATCCATGCGTTCAAACAGTTGTTTTTCTTATATGTTTCCTCTCCTGCAGACCTTCCTCTGAATGTGGGAAGTGTCTTTACCATAAATCCCTCAGAGCTGTCCTGGGTCATTGCATTGCTCCTGGTACAGAAGTCCATTATATTCGATTTTACCACAGTATGTCAGTCTCTGTGTACAATGTTCTTCTGGCTCTGCTTCTTTCGCTCTGCATCAGTTCCTGGAGGTCTTTCCAGTT
>NW_025345007.1:0-13246 GCF_016433145.1 Gracilinanus agilis
CTCTTGCCTCCCCCCCTCTGTTTCCCTTTCCCCTTTACTCTCTCTCCTCCCCCTCCACACTCAAACTCCTCCAGAATCAAATATACAATGCTATGTTCGGCATTCAAACTCATTCATAACTTAGACCCCTCCTATCTTTCCAATCTTTTTATAACTTACTCGCTGACATGTTCTTTGAAGTAGTGGCACTGGCTTCCTTGCACTTCATTGAACAAGATAATTCCATCTCTTGGCTATAGGCATTCTTTCTGGCTCTCTCCCATACCTGAAACTCCTACACTCTTGACTACTGATTTTCCTGACTTCCTTTAACTTCCAACGAAAATCCCATCTTCTACAGGAAGCTTTTTCAAATCTCTAATAATTCTAGTGCTTTCCCTGTTCATTATTTTCTATTTTTCCTATATATAGCACATTTGTATATATTTGTTTGATGTTTTTGCCCATTAGATTATGAGCTCTTTGAGGGCTCTTTTTTGCATTCCTGGTGCTTAGCACAGTACCTAGCACATAGCAGGCACTTAATAAGTGCTTATTGATTGATTCAATCTCCCTCAGCCTCAATTTCCTCACTTATAAAATGGGGATGATAATAATAATAGCATCTATCTCCAAGGGTTGTTATAAATATGAAATTAAATAATATTTAATGCATAATTTAACTACTATATGTTATTTTACTATTTTCCTTGGGGAAAAAAAGGCAGAACTTTTTATCATATGTTTTCTTTTCCATAGCCCCCATGGTAGCAGTTTTATCTTCCTCTTTTCTCTAGAATAGCTTTTAGAAAAACATCTTTTTTTGTTGTCTTTAGCTTTTCTTGCCATCCTAAGCTTATTTAGATCTTTAGCATTAAAGGAGTAATCCAAGGTTTTGTATTCATCTCCTATTATGTTCCATCTTCCATATATGTCTATTTGATAGCTAAGTTGATTGCTGAGTTCCCTTTATATGCACATTTTAGTTTTTAGATAATTCTACATTTTTATGCTCATCTGAATTTTTTTCTTGGAGTCTCTAGAATTTTATTCTCGAGAGCTTCTTTCTCTTCCTAGACTCCCTCCCCTTCTAGAATTTCAGTCCATGCTATATTACCTGTCCTTTCTCTGAACCCTTTGAAATGTCCTCCCAAATAATTAGGCTTTGGGTCACATCAATTTTAGCATTTCCTTCCTAAATCTCCAGAGACCAGTTCCTCCTTGTTGAAAATCCAGGCTAGAATAGAAGTTTCTTTTATTGGTTCCTCTACTTTTTGAAGGATGTTGTTAAGTCATTCAGTTATGTCTGACTCTTTGTGAACCCCTTTTGTGGTTTTCTTGGCAAAGGCACTGGAGTGGTTTGCCATTTCCTTCTCCAGCTCATTTTTCAGATAAGGAAATGGAAGCAAATAGTATCACAAATCACTCAGCCTTGTCCCAGGTCACACAGCTGTTAAGTATCTGAGGCCAGATTTGAACTCAGGTCTTCCTGACTCTGGGCCCTGCATGCTATCCTCTGTACCCCTAAGATGGGCTTGTCATTAAGACAAGTTGGAGAAATAATTAACTGATCAACTTTTGGTTGAGAGAATTCCAACAGTTATCCAGATAATTGAAATCCTCCATCTGTGCTAGGCTTGTGCTCTATTTCCTGAACATCTCATCTATTTTCTTCCTATTTCATATTCTTTTTTTTTTTAAACCCTTAATTCTCTCTTAGTATCAGTTCTAAGACAAAAGAACAGCAAGGCTAGGCAGTCAGGGTTAAGTGACTTGCGTAGGGTAACACAGTTAGGACGTGTCTGAGGCTATATTTGAACTCAGGTCCTCCTGATTCCAGGCCTGGCATTCTCTATCCACTGTGCCACCTAGCTGCCTCCCATCATGTATTCTAATAACAATATTACTTCAGCTTCTGCTTCCATTGATCTTCACTCAGATATTCTCTAACATGCTTTTCCCCTTTGATTCCTGGGTTTTTTTTCACATCAGTATACTTCATTTTAAACTCAACCTATCCAGAGCAGAATTGATTATCTTTCCCTGAAAATCTCATTCCTCTTTTAAACATCCTACTCCTTTCTTTCCAATTTCTGCTTAAGGCACTGACATCCTTCCATTCACCATTCACAACCTCAGTGTTGTCCTTGACCCCTCACTCATCCCACTTATCCTGTTAGCTGCCAAAATCTCACTTCTCCCTCCCCATATTTCATATGTCCCTCCCTTTCTGTCTGTTCACACAGGCCCCCACCCTAGTTTAGACTTATCATCTTTTCCCTGGGATATTGCAATAGCCTTCTCCTTGATTTCTCTCATGATGTTTGTTCCTACTGCAGTCTATCTGCCCCAGAGCGTACGTCTGCCATGTCTCTCCACCACTCAGGAACCTCTAAGGGTTCTCTGTTGCCTTTAGGATCAAATCTAAAATCAGTCCTCTCTTGGACTTAGAAAGCCCTTTCTAACCTGACCCGCCTGTCCTCCATGCATAGTTCTGTCATGCTCCACCTCCCACATTCTTTGGTCCTGTTGGACTGGCTTCAGAACTATTTATCACACGGGACCCTCCAGGTCCTGGGGCAGGCCTGTGCAGAGATTCTCCCACACGCATGGAGTGGACTCTTTCCTTATTCCCTTTTCTTAGAATCCTTTGTTTCCTCATAACTCAGCTCAAAGCCACTTTCTATCGGACACCTTTCCTGATTCCCCCAGCTGCTAGTTCTCTACCTTCAAAATTACATTGTATTTATTTGTCTTTGTTTAAGGCTGTAGATTTAGAACTGGAATTGAGGCCAAGGATTCCACCACTGGTCATTCCCCCTACCTCTATTTAGATGAAGAAACTGAGGCACAGAAGTTAAGTCTTACATCTAAAACTAAGTACAAGTCCAATGCTTTTTCCATTCACTGCACTGTGCTCCCTAACTTACATATTGTAGTACTCCCTGATGCAGCAGGAGCTCCTGAACAACAGGCAGTATTTAATTTTTGTCCTTGTATCCCAGCACTAAGCATGGTGCCAGGCACACAGTAAGCACATAATGAATATTTGCTGGTTAGTTGATGTGCAGTGCTCCTTCTACTTCAGGTCCTAGAAATGCAGGGAGCTGGGGGGAGAAGGCCAGCAGGGAGATCTCCTAAGTGATGCTTCAGTTTTACATGATAGACTGAGTTCAAAGAGGGGACAGCATCCCAGTGGTTGTGTTTGTTGAAGTCAGTCACCTTCTGACCTCTTCTATCAGGCTATAAACTCCATGATAAAGGTGCTTTTAAAGTATTGAGTAAATGGATCATCATTATGTCATGAGGACAAGTAATGCATCTTATTTATCTACGTATCTCCTCAGTGCTGTGATTAATAGTTTTATATCTTTGCTTATTCAGATGAGGAACTCTCCTTATCATCCCCAGCCCCACTTGGTGCTGAAAATCATATTGGCAGACATTCAGCTCCAGTTATTGTACCATTTTTCTCTCTTCTTCCTCTCCCCACAGTCTCCCATAGAAACTCTTCCCCAATGAGAGCTCATACTTCCATCCCCAGCCAACCTCTCTTCTTGTCTGCTTATCCCCAAAATCTCTTTGAATTCAGTTCCATGTTGCTTCTTCCTCTCTTCAACCTTTCTGTCCTTAATAGACTTTCTCCATTTTTGGGCTTCTTACCTGCCCTCTGTACCCATCAGCTTTGCCTTCCCTTGTTCTCCTCCTTCCTCTCCTCCTTCCCCTTCTCATCCTCCTTGGTGGATTCCCTTTCTTATCTGTGCCCATTGTTTCTATGTAATCTATGTTGGTCCCCTGCTCCCCTTTATCTCATTTTCATGAATTTCTGTCAGGCTCTGGGCTCCCCTCCCCTGTGTGCCAACCATCCCTCCCTCGGCTGTTTTTCCCTGCTCTTCTCTTTCATCCTCTCCTCCAGACTGTGAGGATGATTTTGAGATCTGTCAGCACCATCTGCTCATGGGAGCAGTGTGCTTCTTTGGGAGTGTCCTGTTCTTGCCCTGGCACTTCCCCCGAGTACAAGAAACTGACATTTATATTTTGTGTCAATTGTTTCAGATTGTGAGCCAAGAACTGAAAACAAGGTGTTGACTCAAAACAGGACATTTTTAAAGACATGCAATTAAAGGAAGTGAAATTCGAAAAACTCACAGGAGATGTTCCTCAGGGACCTGAGTTTGGAGAAAGCAGTGAATTTGAAGGTAGGCTAGAGAAATAGTCAAGAAATACTGAAGGGGAGAAATCAAGTAAGACCTTTTCCCAAGAAAAAAATTGTAGGCAAGTAACAGTCATCCTCAAAAGATCTGCTTTAGGAGACAAAGCCCAAGAATATCATGAATTTGGGAAAAGTTTCATTCCTGGCTCCAAACATGTTCCACATCCAAGAATTTCAATAGGAGAAAGATCACATCAGGGTGATACATGTGGCCCAAGCTTCAAACAGAATTCAGATTTAATTAAACATCAGAAAATCCATGCATCAAAGAAATTCTTTAAAAATAATGAATGTGGAAAATCATTCAAAAAGGGCTCGGTTCTTGAATATAAGAAAGCTAATGCTGTGTGGAAACCCTATGAATGTAGAGAATGTGGGAAAACTTTTAGCCGGAGCGCAACTCTCCTGGAACATCATAGCATTCATACAGGAGAAAAGCCTTATGAGTGTAGTGAGTGTGGGAAAGCCTTCAGTCATAGCTCTACCCTGATTCAGCACCAGAGAATTCACACTGGAGAGAAACCTTATGAGTGTAATGAATGTAGAAAAGCCTTTAGTCGGAGTTCAAATCTTATTGAACATCATAAAATTCACACCAAAGAAAAACCTTATGAATGTATAGAATGTGGTAAAACCTTTAGCCGAAGTTCAAACCTTATAGATCATCAGAGAATTCACACTGGAGAAAAGCCACATGAATGTCATGATTGTGGTAAAGTTTTTAGTCATAGCTCAACACTCATTCAACACCAGAGAATTCACACTGGAGAGAAACCCTATAAATGTAATGAATGTGGGAAAGCCTTCAGCCGGAGCTCATCCCTTATTGAGCATAAGAGAATTCATACTGGAGAAAAACCTTATCTGTGTAATGCATGTGGGAAAGCCTTTAATCAACGGTCAGGACTTCTTCAACATCAGAGGATTCATACTAGAAAATAATCCTGTGATTGTAACAAATGTGAAAGAAAGCTTTAGTCAGACTTGTAGTTTGTTAAATTCACATGGAGTTATAACTCCATAAAAACTGTAAGTCATTTAAGGACAGAACCTGTTTAAGGCATCTTACCCATTTATAGAAGCACAGACCTTCAATAAATAGTTTTTGTTTGATAAATGGGATGAGTATGTGAAAGTTTTTGCTTAGAGATTACTTTTTATTCTTATCAGAGACTTCATATTTGTCAACTATCTACCATGCGACCTAGTACATTATAGTCTATGGGGAGATGAGGGAGAAAGCAGTATGGTCTTGTGGAAACATTAATTAGTGATTTCTAAAAACTTGTCTTCATGATGCCTGGATTCATGTCCCAAATCTGTTACCAATTTATGTCATCTCTAGCAAGTTATTTGGGCTTGCTTGGCCTTGGTTTGCCAACCTGTGAATTGTGGATAATAATACTTGTTTTATTTACCTTACCAAATTTTGTTTTCTTAAGAGGTTTTTTGTTTTGAGGGTGTTTTTTTTCAGGATATTTTTATACTTAAAGAATCTGCGAGTTTTTTTAGTGTGTAGCCTTGTTCACCAGAATAGATCACTGTTGTTCTACAATTGAGTAGGTAATTTTCAAGAATTATTATAGCAGAAAAATTTATCACACCTTCCCCACCTGGTAAAGATGAGCCTTTCCAACTTAGCTTGGCTGGTCCTCAAACAAAAGACATGCAGTATATCGTGAGTACTATTCTCAAAGCCTTTCCATTTGCTTGAAACTACAAGAGCTGAGGCTCCATCTGAGTAAGTAGCCTTTGAGAGCACTGGGTCACTTCTAATGAGAAGGCATCAAATGTCAGTGGAGAATAAAATGAGAACAGATATGGGGAAAATATGAGAGTCATGAACATCTTATGTGTTGTTATGATACTGAAAAAGGTCAGAAAAGAAAAAAAGGAAAATTTTCAAGAGAGAAAAAAACATAAGGAACATTTATAGGACTATAGGATGGCCAAAGGTTGAGAGTGAGATAGGGGTAGATGGGAATCAATATATAGCAAGTGAAGTCAATAGAAAGTGTGGAGCTTCTCAGTACCACCTAGTAAAATGTCACTGAATCAATCCAGTAACTGCGAGACTAGTCAGAATCAGGGACAAATGTGAAAAACAGTGATTTTAAGGATCGCTCCTTTTGAAAGCTTTTTTGATTCCACCATGAAAGTTATCTCTGACTTCTTCAGATATTACTAAATATTCCTGTTTTGACTTCTCCTTTTTCCAATCACATTTTATTTTGTCATATTTATGTACATGCCATATCCTGCACACATGCAAACACTCATTAAATTGTAAGCTCCTTGAAGAAGGCAAGAATTGTGGATGAGTATGAATGAATCATCTTTATATCTCTAGCTCCTAACTCATGCCAGCACAAAGCATATACTAAATATTGGAATTTGAGCATTCTTTTCAAATATATAACAGCTACATTAGGAAGTCTTGAAATCTAGCTAATCATTGTACTTGATAGGCATTGAAATTAGTCATCAGTTGTCATTAGTGTGCTTGATAATGTTTTCTGTCCTCCCCGTCCCATAACATTTTAGTGGGGAAACAAGATTTTTAAGGCTAGAAGAACTTTTGAGTCAATTTAGTCCAATCTCTTCATTTTTTTCTATAAGGAAGGTAAGGCCTGTAAAGATGGCAGTTTATTATGATGAGACGAATACTGAATTTGAGTCACAGAACCAGGATTTGAGTCCCAACACCTTTACTTGCTATACATGTGATCTTGGACAGTCACATTACTTCTACGGGACTCAATTTCCTCATCTGTGAAGTGAGTTTGGACTATGTTTAAAGACCCTTCCAACTCTTAATCCCATTGTCCTAGGTTAAGTAGCTGGTTTAAGGTTAGGAAGCTCACCAAAGGTCAGTAGCAGAGTCTTGACTGTGATAAAAAAGACTCTATTGTATTGTGATTTCTTGCCATTTTTGGACTGTGAGTGACATTCTGATTAAGGTCAATCAAGTCAATCTCTCCCAGACTGACACTGGAGACTGTATATAGAAAGCCAACATGCTACAGAAAGAGAACTGACCCTAAAATCAAGGGGATGAAAATTCAAGTCCTAGTTCTAATTGCTGGTTATGCATCATTTCTCTGAACCTTACCTTCATCTCTAAAATGATTATAAGATTCATATACCTACCATTTAACATAATGAGGGAAGTACTTTGTAAGCCTAAAAACTCACTGTATGAGCCGTTTTTTTTTTTAACCCTTACCTTCCGTATTGGTTCCAAGGCAGAAGAGTGGTAAAGGCTGGACAATGGGGGTTAAGTGACTTGCCCAGGGTCACCCAGCTAGGAAGTGTCTGAGACCAAATTTGAATCCAGGACCTCCTGTCTCTTGGCCTGCTTCTCAATCTACTCAGCTATCTAGATGTCTGCTATTAGCTCTTTTTCTTTAATGAAATATGAAACTGAAAAATCAGAATCGTAGAAGCTGGGTATCCTGATGTTTGGTTCATAGAGCATGGGCAAGTATGCTGGTACTCCTAGTCCATGTTCTCTGTAGGCCTATGTAATAACCCCATGAGATTTTTAGGATAGTCATTATAAACAAGACAGGGACTAATGTTTGAACACATCAGGAAAGATAAACTTAGGTGGCTGGAATTTGGGGGCGAGTGATAAATTAAAGGAATAATGGGGTTTGGGCTTATAAACATAGAACTTGGGAAGTGATTTCTGGAGCATGCTAAAAAATAGTTCCAAGTCCCTGAAGTTTGAGATGAAGAAAAGCACTTAATAATTGACCTAAAAGTTCAATCACACTCCATATGTCAAGGGTCCTATATCCAATAGAAATATAATGGATAGATCCTATAAAGCCATAATCTCATAATAATAGTTAATAACCCACTATTGTTTGCAATGCATTTTACATTTATCACTACATCTCTTTGTAGATGTTCAGTCACATTTTATTTCCTGAACTTTGGGTCCTCATCACCAGCTGCATGTCCTGTAGACATCTCAAGCACAACATGTCTAGAACTCGGTTATCTTTATCTGAAGACCAAACCTTCTTCTGACTACCTTCTGCTGAGGATACTACCCTTCTTCCAGTCTCCAGGTTTGCATTCTTATCATTATCTACAACTTCTGATTCAGTCTCATCCCACATATCAAATCAGTTGCCAGATCTTTTTTCTAGTTTCTCAGTATCTTGCATTTGTCCCCTTCTCACTATTCATATAACTACTATCTTATTTAAAGGCCCCTATCTTGCCCGAACTGTTGGAATGGCCTCCTCCTCTCTACCCCCTGCATTCCATTCAGAAGGTCCATGACTTCCAGCAAAGATTTTCCCTAATATCCTTGCAAAAATCTGCTTTTATACTTTTAAAGCCTATACCTATTACACTCTTACTATTCTAGAACATCTTCCACATAGGTACTGAAGTGATTTAACATTTTTGTCTCTTTTATTATAAATTTAATAAACATCAACAAACGTGAACATTTCAATATACAAAGAAAAACAATAAAGATGGGTGGTATACAAATCTATGAACTTCTTTTATGTTTGTTTTTTTCCCATGAAAGTGAGGGTTTTTTCTTGAATAATTCACATTTAACATGTGAATTACTACCAATACTGTCCTTGTTTTCTGTGTTCCCTTCTGTAGTTCCTTATGCTCTTTTAAAAAAATAATTCATTAACATTCTTTTCTTCCTTTCTTAGTATCATCACAACCCCATCTTGATCCCAACTTCCCTTGCCCCCCAGAAAATGAAAATCATCCTCCCATGTAACAGGTAAGTATAGTCACACAAAACAAATCCACATATAGTCTGTACATTGAGAAAATTCAAGTTATGCAGGACCTATATCTATCTAATCCTGACATCTATGCCAAGAAGTGGGAAGCATAGTTCCAGTCTTCTGGTGTCTTACTTGGTCACCATGTTGGTCATACTTCTTAAGTTTTTCATAGCTTTTCTTTACAACATGGTAATTGCTAAATAAATTGTTCTGGTTCTGCTCACTTCATTATATACTAATTCATACATAATCTACCCAGGTTTCTTTGAACCCATACCTTTCTTCATTTCTCAAAACAGAATATTATATTATATTCATATACTATAATTAGTTCAGCCATTGCCCAATTGGTAAATACCCACTTTGTGTACCCCTCTGGCCTCAACCTCCTCATCTGTAAAATAAGAGGGTTAGACTAGATGATTGCTAAGGGCTCTCACAACTAGAATACTGATTTCCCAATCTCTCTTAACCACCTCCTTTCTTTTGTTTTTTCTTTACTGGCTCATCCATCATCCTCTTCCCAGACTTTAATGTGGGTACTGCCCTAGAGTCTCTCCTAGAAGTTATCTGTTCTCTCTAGATTCTTTGGCAATCCTACTGACTCCCATAGTTTCCACTGCTATCTCTATATCGATGACTCCCAAATCTGAATCTCTATACCTGACTCATCTCACGAGTCCAGTGCTTAGGTGTAGGCTTTCAGATATGTATATACCGATGCACAAATTTTGGATAACAAGTAGGTGAATTAGAAGCTCTAGTACAAACAAGAAGGCAAATTTGATCTCGTAGGTATAACTAAGACACGGGGGATAAAATCAATGGCTGGACAATGGCTGTGGATAAATTTCTCTTATTCAGAAGAAGCAGGATAGGTAAGAAGCAGGGCAAGGTAGTATTTTATATTAGGAAGATATATTCATGAGGACATCTAGGAATCAGGAGAGAAACATGGAGGAAGATCATTGGAGAGAGAATTCAATGATTGTGCAAAGGATACTATAGAACACTTGGACAGAAGAAGGAAATAAATGAGTCTGAGAAATAGATAAGATAGGCACAGAGGCATGATATAGTAGTGATGGAGGACTTCATTTATCCAGACATTTGTAACTCTCTGCCAAAGATAGCAGCTAACAGTTTCTTGACTTGCCTTATTGATAGTTTCAGCCTTGAAGAGGTAGAGGAACCAACAAGTGGAAATTCTCTGATGGATCTGATTGTTACTAATATGGAGGAACTGTCTTTTGGAAGATTTAAAAAAGAATATATGGAAAGCAGAAGCAAGGACAGGTAATAGGATGGATTAAAAAGCTTGGCATAGTCCTTTAAGGAATGTCAGAAAGGTTAAAACTCAGAATTCTAAGTTTCTCGGCTTTCATGCAATGTTAAGGAAAACAGGATTTGAAATTTTTTAAAGCCATATTGTGGGAAAGAGGAAAACATAAGAAGGGACAGAACTGTTACTAAGGTGGATGGGGAAATAATAGCTGATAGCAAAGCAAAGGCAGAGCCTTTTAATTAACATTTGTTTCTGTTCTCTGCCAAGGAAAATGATCTTTGAACTGGAAAGGACAGGATAAAAATGGCTAATAAAACTGAAGCTAATTAGGTTTAATTCAGTAGAGATAAATGTCAAGTCTCAAAGTTGGTTCCCAAAAAATTAATTTCACAAGTACAAGATTGGGGAGGTTTTAGTGAACAGTTGTAAAAGATGTAGTGATCTCTTATGTGTTGCATATCCAATATGAATCAGCAGTGTGATGGCAGCCAAAAAAAGTTAATGCAAACTAAGGCTATATTAAAAGAAGCAGGCTCAAGGGATCAGGAGGTATTCCATACCCTGATCAGAATTCATCTGGACTATCATGTTCACTTCTGGCTGCCATAGTTTAAGGACACTAAGAAGCTGGAAAATGTCCAGAGGATGACCAGGCTGGTAAAGGGCCTGGAGCCCATATCATATGAGGATTGGTTGAAAGAAGAAAGTATTTAAACTAGAGAAAAGAAGACCTAGAAGAGACATGTTGGCTGTTTTCAATCATCTGAAGGACTGTTCTACAGAGGAATGATGAGACTTGTTCTCTTTGGCACCAGAGGGAAGAACCAAGCATGAGTAGATGTTGCAAAAAAAAGCAAACTGTGGTTTGAATGTCCGAACAATAATCTGTCCAAAAGTGGACTAAGTGGTGGGATTCCCCCTTCTCGGAGTTCTTCAATCAATCCATCCAATATAAATCATTTATTAAGCACTTAATATGTGCCAGTTATTGTACTAAGCGTTTCAGAGACAAAGGTAAAAAATACCTCCTGCCCTCAAGGAGCTCATTCTAATGGGAAAGACAGCATGTAAATAGGTACATGTAAGATATTGACAGAGTAGATAGAATGTAATTTTAGGAAAATGTTAGCAACCAAGAGGACCAGGACTGCCCTCCTGCAGAATGTTTGAGATGAAACTTAATTGGAGCCAGAGGAACTTTCAAGAGACAGAAATGAGGGGGAAGAGCATTCTAGGCACGGAAGAATGCAAAGGCATTGAAATGACCACTTCTCATGGTTTTGTGGTGGAGATTCCTTTTGATTATTAAATGGACTAGGTACCCATTGACATCCTTTCCAACTTGAAAATTATTTGATTATCTGTTCCTGACCAACACTATAGTGCCCACTATTTCCATTGTACCACACTGTCTCTGAACAGTATGACAACAGCCACAAGAGCTAATATAGCCCTGGTTTACATAAAGAGAGGCATGGTGTACTTTTAAAAATGATTAAAATGTTCATAGTCATTGATCCAAAGATCTTACTCCTAAATATATACTTCAAAAATGTCAAAGACAGAAATATAAGTTCCATATTCACCAAAATATTTGCAGTAGCATTTCTTGTTGTAGCAAAGAATGAGAAACGAGGAAAGTATTCATCAGTTAATGAATGGTTAAACAAATTGTGGGCCATAAATGTAATGGAATATTACTAGAACATAAGAAACAATAAATGTGAAGAATTGGAGAAGGTTAGGAAAACATAAGCAAACTAATTTCAAGTAAGTTAATCAAAACTAGAAAAATATACATAATGACTACAACAATTTAAATAGAACAGGAAACAATGAAACTGAACACTATAAAACTTACCCTAAAGAAGGAAAGAGTAAATTCATCTTCCCCTCTTTGCAAAGGTAGGAAACTTGCTTGGAACATTGCATGTACTGTCAGATATGGTTGTGCTGATTTTTTTCCCTGTGTTTGGGGAAGGAGGGGGAGGGGAGAGAGAGAGAGAGAGATAGAGAGAGAGAGAGAGTGTTTTTCTGGTTTCTGCTGTATTTCCTTTCTGTGTCAGAGTTTTGTTTGGACTTTGCAACAGTCAGCTTTGCCTTATCACACGTTGCCAGCTTAGCAGTCAATCTTAATATTGTCTTATATTTTTTGTAGGCTATTGGAACCCTAAAGACCAGCAGTTCAGCAAGGTGAGAGGTTATGGATGTGGCTTGTTGCGTATAATAGCTAACATGATTGATGTACTGATTAGTTTTACTAAACTGTTTTTCCCCCGTTTTTAAAATTTTTGACAAAAGGTTCAGCTTACTGGGCTGGAAGAGAGGATAAGGATATATTTGGAAATTAATATGATGTAAAAACAAAGTATATATCAATAAGAATGGAATAAGATTTTTAAAAAAGAAGCACAGGGTTCAGAATGAATGAGATAATAGTTCTACTCTGCTCTTTCAGGCAATATATTGGGGTCTTGTATGCAATTTTCAGAGCCATATTTTAGAAAAGGCATAGACAAACTGGAGCATGTCAGAAGAGTGATCATAATGGTGAGAATACTGGAGATATAGGAAGTTTACCCTAAAGAAGATGTAAGAAAGCAAATTATAGCTATTTCAAGTATCTTAAGTATTTGTACAAGTTGACCAATTCACCATCCTGAATACTCTCTCTTTCCTTTGACTTTTCATGTAATTCTTCTCTCTTTCTGACATCTCCATTAAGAATAGAACTCTCCCAAGCTTCTTTCCTGGGCCTTCTTTTCTCTCTCTTTCTCTGCCTCTGTCTCTATCTCTGTTTCTGTCTTCTTCTGTCTTTGTCTCTTTGTCTCTCTTCCTTTCCCTCTCTGTTTCTCTGTCTTTGTCTCTTTTTTATCTTTCGTCATCTCATCAGGTGCCCCATGGATTCAACTTTCATCTCTATTTAGATGACAATAGTGCATATATATATATACATACATACATACATACATACATACATATATATATGGAATTTTG
>NW_025345008.1:0-3231 GCF_016433145.1 Gracilinanus agilis
CCCTCTCTTTCTCTCTCTATATCTATATAATGCTATAGAGCAGACTGAACCTGAATCCAGGTCTTCCACTGAAGCTGACGGTTTACTCAAAAGGATGCACCAAGAATAAGGCAACATCATATCTATCTAATGGCTTCCCTGTAGCCTCTTTCAGTGGGTGAGTGAGTGTGTATGTGTGGGTGCTTTTGCCCAGAACTTTAATGATGGTAGAATGGATTGCCGCCCCCACACCCCCACTCCCACACATCAGCCACTCTAGAATACACTTAATGCTCACTTGAAAAAAATCCAATGCTAAGATCATAAGGTTCTGCTCCTCTGACAATACGCTGCCAGAATCCATCCTTCCCGCCTCCATTTTTAACCCCTCATCCAGGTTGGAATAACTCCAAGTAGTCTAAGCTAATTCCCCAGATACTCCAACACCATTCCAACCTACGACTGCTCTCTCTGATGTTCACACTCTCGATTCCATCGATTGAGGCAGCCCTTATGGTTTTTAACAGGATTTCGAGGGCGTAAAGGTTTTGTGGAAGGCGAGGTGGGAGAGAGGGGAGAGGAGGGTATGAGGAGCAGGAATAGGGGCCCTTACAATCCCCAGAAGATGGTCATGCTCTCGTTCTCCTTAGGGGGCTCAACCTGACCCCCTTCTAACTGTAGAAATCCCCAGGGTGCTTCTTTCTTTAAACTAGTGCCCTGGGCAATATCAGCCGCTCCTGGGAATCCAATTACCTGTGATATACAGCTCCTCTGGTCTACTCTCTCAGCTCAATTCCATCTAACAAATACAAGGATGGAGTTTTTCATCTTCTCTCTGTGACTATTTTCATGCCTGTTCCTTGTCACTGTGAGTAATGTCATCATTTCTCTATTATCCCGAGGAAGCCAGGAGCCTTATCTTTGAGTCTTCTCTGGTCCTAACTCATAGAGGCAGTCTATTGTCCAAAAATCCCCCCACTTTTGCATATATGAATTAGAGAAGGATAAATATGGTGGACTGGAAAGAACCCTGGCGTTGGAGTCAGAAGACCTGGGCTTAAATCTTGGCCATGCCACTTACTCCTTAGGTGATTTGACATTGTTGTTCAGTCATTTCACTCATGTTTGACTCTTCATGACCCCATTTGTTGTCGTTGTTGTTATTGTTGTTTTGGCAATTCCTAGAATGGTTTACCATTTCCTTCTCTGGCTCATTTTACAGATGAGGAAACTGAGGCAAACGAGGTGAAGTAACTTGAGAGTCACACAGCTAGGAAGTATCTGAGGCCAGAATTGAACTCATGACCTCCTGACTCCAAGACCAGCACTCTATCCCCTGAGTCACCCAGATGCCCTGTTATTATGCTATCCTTATCTAGAGGCAAATATGTCAGATAAGCTACATACAGGATAACTGGGAAATCATTAAGAAAGGAATTAAGAGAGGTTGCAATGGACTTTCTTTAGAAGATAGGATTGGGGACTTAAAGGAAGTCAAAAAAGCCTGTAGGCAGATATGAGGGAGAACATTCCAGGCATGGGGGACAGCAAGAGAAAATGCCCAGGGCTGAGAGAAGGAATGTTGTTCATGAACAGCAATTAGGTCTCCTGACTATAGGCCCAGTAAGTACTCTTTAAAAAAGAAAAACATCTCACTTCCCAGCTGTGTGATCCTGGGCAAGTCACTTAACCCCCATTGCCTAGCCCTTACCACTCTTCAGCCTTGGAACCAATACGTAGTATTGGTTCTAAGATGGAAATTAAGGGTTAAAAAAAATTTAAATCCATGTAATATATGATTAACACTGTGGAACCATTTCTCAGCTACAGGAGGGGGAAGGGAAGAGGGAAGGGAGAGAACATGAATCATGTAACCGTGGAAAAATACTTAAAAATAAACAAACAAATAAATATTTCCTAGTTTAAAATCCATGCATATATAATAAAAAACTTTTATTCAAAGTTCAGCCTTTTATTCAATTTCAGTATTTTATACAGTGAATACTTTTATTGCCTTAGCCATAACAGGCAGATTTGCTTTTTTTCTGATTTATTATTCCCTTTCACTTAAAAAAAGTGTTATACTTATTAATAACTTAATCAACAAAGTGTTTTAATATGCAAACAAAAAGAGGATTGTATATGTAACTATAAATTTCTTTCATGTGTTTTTAGTTTGTATTCAGAAGTTTAAAAAATGTTTTTGTCTGAATTTGTTTTATTTTAGGAATTTAAAAAATGTTTTATTGTTGCTTTTTTTTGTTAGTTTGCATCTCTATCACTACTCACTTCTACCTCCAAATTGAATCCTTCCCATAAAACAGCTGTTTTATGTATAAGTATAATCAAGCTAGACATGTCTATCTCATTCTATACCCGTAGTCTCTGCTAAGAGGAGGAAGATGTGCTACATCCCCTAGTCTTCCAAAGTCATGCTTGACCACTAGGATCAGTTACTAACATTGTTTTGAAATCTTTTAGGACTCTTTTTATGACGCTCCCCTCTAAAGCCATTCCCTGCTTGTTCTCCCATTTCTACCTCATTTTGCATCAGTTCATATCAGTCTTCCCAAGTTTCTTTGAATCCTTCACATTTATATTTTGTAGTGCAATAAGATTCCACCATATTGATACACCCAATCAACCATTCTACCAACTGATAGGTACTCACTTTAGTGCCAGCTCTTTGCTATAACAAAAGATGCTGCTATAAATATAGATTATATATATTTATGTGTATGAATGGAACCCTCTATCCTGAAGCCCTTTGATGTGGATCTCTCTCATCGGGTAGAGATGAAGGTCTTGCCCTGTGTGAGGGATGGGCAGAGTCAGTGATAGGCAACAACTTAAGTTCTCAGCCCTTCCCTTACTTGCCTCTTGTCACTGATGCATGCATGCATGTGTGTGTGTGTCTATATATATATATATATATATATATATATATATATATATATATATATAGTTGTTTTGTTTTAGACATTCCTCCTGACTCCATTTTAGGATTTTCTGGGCAAAGACACTGGAGTGGTTTGCCATTTCCTTCTCCATCTCATTTTCACAGATGAGGAAACTGAGGCAAATGAGGTTAAGTGACTTATCCAGGGTCATATAGCTAGTAAGTATCTGAGGCCATATTTGAACTCAGAAAGAGTCTTCCTGACTTTAAGCCTAGCTCTATCCACTGCACCATTTAACTGTCCTATTTATTTATACATATAAATGTATATAGTATTGTATTGTATATTATAT
>NW_025345009.1:0-1935 GCF_016433145.1 Gracilinanus agilis
AATATTAATTATTATCATGCCCCTGTCAGTAATGTTATTCTTGGGGGTGGAGGGGAATGTAATTGGGAAATATTTAACAAATAATTTTACTTGCAATGGACCATAGATAATGTTCATATGTGGTTTTCTAAATCGATATGGGATTCTTGCCTATAATTTAGTTTTTACTTGACGCCACTAGTCTAGAAATCATGCCCTAATTTGTAGCAACTTGTCAGTTTCTGAAATGTAAATGATCACATTGAAATTTTAACTTAAATTTAATTTAAGTTGTGAGTCAAGCAAGAGCAAGCTCCTAGAATACACTTAGAGGATTATGAATAAATGAGACTGTATTAATCCCTGGAGGCATACTGGAAGGGTAGGTTACTTGCATCTTCAGCAACCCAAGTGAATGCTCCCTGGAGAGGGGGCAGAGGATGAACCCAGGGCATTTTTCTAAGTCTGAAAAACTATTTAGATCCCTGGGGAAACTTAATTTCATCAAATAATGTTCCAAAGTGCTTCCCCCTGGTGGTCAGTGCCCAGTCAGAGAAGTACTATACACCTGGAAGAAATAAACCTCTGGGGGGAGATGGGACTTACTAAAGGGAGAAAGAAAATTGTCTCAACTGTTTCTGGGCTCCAGCATGAGTCTTTGAGTTTCTTTTTTCATCAGGTTAAAAAATGTCTTTCCCAATATTTGATGTTATGTTAATTCTAATGCTTGCATAGGAGCTGAGGTCCCTTTCCTTCAGTACTAATGGCCTAGATATACATCCAATATCAATGTTCTCAGGAAATGCTTTAGATTGGAGCAAAACAAGCCAAAATTTTATATTCCCAAGGAAACCCTTGAATGGGAACAGGAGCCAAAGAGGATAATATGTGAAAAGCTCTCAAGATTAAACCTGGGCTAAAAATACAGACTTTCTATCCAGCACTGTGGGGCTACAGGGACAACAAGGTCTTTTCTAACTTTGAATGCTATGATCCATCTGAAAAAGATTATCTTTTATTAATTATCCACCTATCTTCACCCAGTGAGAAATGGAAATAATCCATCTGAAGCCTTTTTTCTTCTTGGACTCTCCTTTATTTGCTAAAACACAGACACCAACAATGCATTTTCTTCCCCCTCTCCTTGTACCTGAAGGTGGCAGTTCCACAGAGAACCATAACTTCAACTTGGCATAATGATCGCTGTGGTCAGGCTCAGTCACCCATCGTCTGGTGGTCAGGGATTTAAGCTTCAGCCCTCTGAGACACCAGTAGAAAAGGCAAAAGAAAAGCCAGCTTCAACACAATGTACCTCACCTTCACCTCCTCTCCCCACCCTTCACATTTTGAAGTCTTAATGGGTGAAGATCATTATCTGAAGTCTGGGATCTTAGATGTAACATCCCCTGCTTATCAAAGCTGGACATTATCTATATCCCTTGTCCTCTCCAGATATATGTCTATAACGATTTCATTGTACCTTGGTGACAAAATCTGTCATTATACCATTATACCTTGAATGGGTTTCGTATCGACTGTCTGGACCCCATGGGCACCGTCACAAAGGTTCATTTCTCCCCATTTTTAGCCATTCTACAAGGAAGACCTTTTCACATGGCCCTATCCTTCCAAAGAAATATATCTTCATTCTAGTGTCTTAATATTTAGAGAAGCCAATACTGGCTGCAAATAGACAGCCTCTGAAACCCCAGGCAGCAAAGGCTTTCCCCCAGGGCACAGAAATGTAAAGGGCACAGAGAGTACTTTTATTCCTTCAACAGAGAGAAACAACTGAATTTAGCCCTTGGTAGCAAGAATAAAGATAAGGTTAGGACCTGGACTTGTTATTGCATTGATATATGGAACTCCCACATGAAAATATTCTCCTTTACTAAAGCAGGTCAGTGCCATATTATATTATATTATATTATATTATATTATATTATATTATATTAT
>NW_025345010.1:0-1327 GCF_016433145.1 Gracilinanus agilis
ATAGTATTCATCCCCTTCCCTTCCCATGCCCTCTTTGTATGTAATAGAATATCCTATTTTTCTTATTCATTCAAGTTTCTCTTGGTGTCCTCTACTATTCACCCCCTTCTTTCCCACCCACCCCCATATCATCTTAGACCATATAGTACTCCAACCTCTCCCTATGAATAATTCTTCTAATTATTATAATAGTGAAAACTATAATAGTGATTAGAGTTCAGTACAGAGAATCACACATAACATTTCTCCACATAATAATACAAATAATTAGATTTTATTGAAGCCCTTAAAGAGGCAAATTTTAAAAATAAGAGTTTTCTTTTTTCCCTTCTGTTTCTTATTTACCTTTTCATGTTTCTCTTGATCTTTGTGGTTGGATATCAAACTTTCCATTTAGTCCTGGTCTTTTCTGTGCAAATACTTGGAAATCTTCTATCTTGTTGAATGCCCATACTTTCCCCTGGAAGTATATAGTCAGTTTTGATGGGTAGGTGATCCTTGGTTGTAGACCCAGTTCTCTTGCCTTTCTGAATATCATATTCCAAGCCTTGTGGTCTTTTAGGATGGAGGCTGCCAAATCCTGTGTGATCCTGATTGGTGCTCCTTCATATCTGAATTGTCTCTTTCTGGCTTCCTGTAAATTTTTTTCTTTTACTTGGAAGCTCTTGAATTTGGCTATTATATTCCTGGGGGTTGTCTTTTCAGGGTCTGTTGTAGAGGGTCATCTATAGATTCTTTCATTGTCTATATTGCCCTCTTGTTGCAGAACTTCAGGACAATTTTGCTGAATAATTTATTTTAGTATGGAGTCCAATTTTCTTAATTTCTGCTTTTTCAGGAAGACCAATGATTCTTAGATTGTCTCTTCTATACTTGTTTTCTTGGTCTGTCACTTTCTCATTGAGATATTTCATGTTTCCTTCTATTTTATCAGTCTTTTGACTTTGTTTTATTTGTTCTTCCTCTCTTGAGAGATCATTAACTTCTAATTGCTCAATTCTAGATTTTAGGGACTGGTTTTCAGCTATAATCTTTTGGTTTTCCTTTTTAATCTGGTCATTTCTGATCTTCAATTTACTTGCCTCACTTTCCAATTGTGAAATTCTGCCTTTTAAACTGTTATTTTCTTGCCTGATTTCCTTTTGAGCTATCTTTTCCATCTTTCTCATCATCTCAGATTTGAACTCTTCAAGAGCCTGTGACTAGTTTTCATTATATTGGGAAGGTTTGGATGTGACTGCTTGTTTGTTCTCCTCTGCTGTTTGCTCTGCTGTCTGGACTTTCTCTGTGTAAAAGTTGTCCAGTGTTACAGATTTCTTCTTGATAA
>NW_025345011.1:0-2146 GCF_016433145.1 Gracilinanus agilis
AGGGCACTGAGTGTTTTTGCCTTTTGTTGTACCTCCAGTGCATAGTATAGTAGTTGGTCCATAGTAAGCATTAATGCTTAATAATTGCTGAATGTTTGACTCTCACACTCTGTGATCCTGCCACTCTGTCCCATTCTTCCTTAAATCCATCTATCTCATAGAATTCTACTTGTCTTTCAAAACTCAATTCAAGCACTAACTTCTATAATTTATATATATTATATATATATATGTGATATATGTGTGTGTGTGTGTGTGTGTGTGTGTGTGTGTGTGTGTGTGTGTGTAATTACATAAGGCTGAGAGGGAAAGCAATGTCAGTTGAGGAGTTGAGTTAATTGATCCATGATATTATCAGTGTGGATGTGACTTTGACCAATCAGATCCTGATCCTCTCCAGCTAATATTAGCTTTGGATTTATTAAAGACCTATTCTGTGCTATATGCCATGGATACAACTACAAAAAATGGAATAATCTCTGATAAAAATTAATATAGATCATTACATTAATGAGACAATTAATCATAAGGTAGAAGGGGAATCCAATGTCAGTTGAGCAGATAGGGAAAAACTTCTTATAGAAGTTAGTGCTTGAATTGGGTTTTGAAAGACAAGTAGAATTCTATGAGATAGATGGATTTAAGGAAGAATGGGACAGAGTGGCAGGATCACAGAGTGTGAGAGCCAAACATTCAGCAATTATTAAGCATTAATGCTTACTATGGACCAACTACTATACTATGCACTGGAGGTACAACAAAAGGCAAAAACACTCAGTGCCCTTAAGGAGTTTGCATTTTATTTAGAAACATAATGTGTACAAGTAGAATTCTGTGAGTGATAATTTTTTTGCTCATTTGAAAATTTTTCAGTGTTATTTGATGGAAATTGTATATTTTATCTTTTGTGATCTCTTCTATCCATGGTTTAATTTAAGAATGCTCCCCCTCATTACACTTATTAAAGGTATTTCTTTCTAATTTCCTCCAACTTTTTTATATTTAAGTCTTATTTGTTGGAGACGTACTCAGTCCACAGCTACTGTTGGACAGTGTTGGAATCTGAATGGTCAAAGCCACATCCATGCTAATAACATCATGGATTTTTGAAGCATTAATGGCTCTGTAGAGTTACAGCAAAAGACATGATTCTTAGAGGCCATTTTTATTCATGCTTGTACAAAGTCTCATTCTGAAACTTTTTTCTCTCAGAAAAGTGCTTTCCTTATAGTAGTATCTAAAGTTGTGCATATTTAATTTTGGATACCTAACTATCAAGATGAAATTGTCAACTAGGCAATTGGTGTTGCAGGAGTGGAGCTCAACAGAGAGACTGGGCCTGGATATATTGATTTAGTTGTCATCTGCATAGAGATGATATTTCAGCCTGAGGAAACATAGAAAAGTGGGCCCATTATAAATTTCTGGGCCAAATCCACACTTAAGAGAATGTTATATGGATAATGGTCAAAAAAAGAGAGTAAGCAGCCAGGTAAGTAGGGGGAAAACAAGGAGTGAACAATGTCATGAAATCCAGGGAAGAGAGAATGGATGTGTCAAACTCTACATCAAGGTTGAAGACAGTGTCTTAGTGCACCTATCTTCTTACATCCCCTCTACTACTGACAATTTTCCATCTTCTACAATCTCTGTCAATTTGTTGAATTTGAAGGGTATAACACCTTGGGGCTTTTAAATTTGCATTTCTTATTAATAATTTGAAGCATGTTTTAAATGGTTGTTGAGACTTTGAATTTTGAAAACTGCTCATATTCTTTTTTTTAAATAATTTTTTAATTTTAGAAAAATTTTCCATGGTTACCTAATTCATGTTTTTACTTCACTCTTCACCCCCTCAACCCCCTTCCCCCGCCCCGGCCATAGCTAACTCACATTTCCACTGGTTTTAACATGTGTGGTCAGTCAAAACATATTTACATATTATTGATAGTTACATTGGTGTGGTCTTTTCGAGTCTACATCCCCAACCATGTCCTCATCAACCCAAGTGTTCAAGCAGTTATTTTTCTTCTGTGTTTCCACTCCTGCAGTTCTTCCTCTGAATGTGGGTAGTGTTCTTTTCTATAAATCCCTCAGAATTGTCCTGGGTCATTGCATTGCTGCTACTACAGACGTCCATTACATT
>NW_025345012.1:0-1446 GCF_016433145.1 Gracilinanus agilis
TCCAGAGAAAGAATTGTTGGAGTTGGGATGCAGATCAAAGAATATGATTTTTTCACCTTAGTTTATTTGTGTTTTTATTTGGAGGGTTTTGACTTTACGAGATTATTCACTTATAGTAATGAACAATACATTTTGCATGATTAGATAGATAGATAGATAGATAAATCCTAGATCAAATTACTTACCATATTTGGGAAGGATGAGGGAGACAATTTAGATCTTGTAACTTCAGAAAACTTATGTGGAAAACTGTTATTACATGTAATTGGTCAAATTATATTAAAAAATAAAAAGGAAGTTCCTGAGGTATGGAACTCTTGAACACAGAGAAGAGGATCACCAACTGTAGTTCTGCAGCTGGAGGATCAGTAAGAGATTAAAGACACAATATGAGGGACCAGAAGACCAATGTCACCATGAGTTATTTGGACAGTACAGGTCTTAAAGAAAGAGTTGCCTGTCTATTGGTTCCAAATTGTGTTTGCCTCCCAGAGGGTGTCGAAAACTACATATGAAAGACTCATGTACAAAAAAAAATTTTATAACACCTCTTTTTGTGGTGGCAAAGAATTGAAAACTGTGGAAATGCCCATTAATTGGGCAATGACTGAACACATTGTAGTATATGCTTGTGATAGAATTCTATTGTGCTATAAGAAATGATGAGAGGATTTTTGTCCCAAAAGTTGGGTTCTTTGGATTTATCATAAACTGTCTTGCTTATGTCACTTACCCCAAGTCTATTCCACTGATCCTCCCTTCTGTCTCTTAGCCAGTACCATACCATTTTGATGACAGCTGCTTTATAGTACAGTTTAATATCTGGTACTGGTAGGCCCCCTTCCTTCACATTTTTTTCATTATTTCCCGTGATATTCTTGATCTTTTATTATTCCAGATGAACTTTGTTATAGTTTTTCCTAATTCAGTAAAAAAGTTTTTTGGTAGTTTGATAGGTATGGCGTTAAATAGGTAAATTAATTTGGGTAGGATGGTCATTTTTATTATGTTAGTTCATCCTACCCATGAGCAATCAATATTTTTCCAATTATTTAGATCTACTTTTAATTGTCTTGAAAGTATTTTGTAGTTATTTTCGTATAATTCCTGTGTTTGTATTGGTAGACAGATTCCTAAGTATTTTATGTTGTCTAGGGTGATTTTAAATGGTGTTTCTCTTTCTACCTCTTACTACTCTAATGTGTTGGAAATATATAGAAATGGTGATGATTAATTTGCATTTATTTTGTATCCTGAAACTTTGCTAAAGTTGTTGATTATTTCTACAAGCTTCTTAGTTGATTCTCTAGGATTTTTTAAGTAGACCATCATATCATCAAGGAGTGATAACTTAGTCTCCTCATTGCCTATTTTGATACCTTCAATTTCTTTTTCTTCTCTAATTGCTACTGCTAGTGTTTCTTGTACAATGTTAAATAATAGAGG
>NW_025345014.1:0-13290 GCF_016433145.1 Gracilinanus agilis
AGAGAGCACGATGTTGGATAGAGAGAGGAGGAGAGGAAGAAGAGGTGAACATAGGGGAAAAAATCAGAGAGGGAGTCAGAGAGAGATACGCACAGACATAGAGGTGGAGAGAAAGAGAAAGAGAGGGAGGGAGAGACAAAAACAATCAGAGACAGAAGGGAGAAAAGTAAAAGTTAAATAAGGAGAGACAGACAATGAGTGGGAAACAGACAGAGATGGATGGAGAGAAAAAGAAATAAAGAGGGGGATGGAGAGGGAGACAAAGAAGGAGTGAGGCACCAAGAGAGAGAAGGAGACAGATGCCGAGAGACAAGAGAAATATATAGAGAGATTTAAAGAGGGACAGAGAAGTAGTGTGGGATAGAAAGAAAGGGAAAAGGAAGACTAGTCAGAGACAAATGGAAAAGAGAGATAAACAGAGGAGGAGGGAGAGACACAGACCAACTCAGAGAAAGAGAAACAGAGAGAGTAATTCAAGATTTAGGAAACAGGGAAATATATAGAAAAAAGAAGTGAGAGATCACAAAGATGGAGAGAGAAATAGACAGAGACAGAGGGAGAGTGAAAGTGAGATTAAGAGAAGTGTGTGTGTGTGTGTGTGTGTGTATGTGTGTGTGTGCTTATAAAGAGAAAGATAATGCCCAGGGAGAAAGAAAAGACACAGAGAGGGAGAGAAAGAAAAACAGAAGGAGGGAAAGAGACATAGAGGGATGGAGACACAGAAAAGGAGAGAAGAAGATAAAGAGAGAATGAGACACAGTCAAAGAAACATATAGATGAGTTAGTGAGGGACAGAGATAGAGAGACAGAGAATGATAGAGAGAGAAGTAGAGGAGGAGAGCAAAAGAGGTACAGAGAGAGAAAAAGAGGAAGAGAACAAAGGGAGAGGTATGAATAAGAGAAAAAGAAAGGGGGAGAGAGAGATAGAATGACAGGCATAGGAAAGACAGGGAGACAGACAGAGGTACAGAAATAGGGAGATAGTCAAGAGGAGAGACATGGACAGAGGAGAGACATAAACAAAGGCAGAAACAAAATCAGAGAAACAGACAGAGAGAGAGTGACAAATTGAGAAGTGAGGGAGACAGAAGGAATGAGAGATAAAGAAGGGGAAGGATAGACATAAAGAGACACACAGAGAAGGATAATGAGGCAAAGAGAGAAAGAAAGAGTCAGAGATACAGTGAGAGAGAGAAAGAGAAAGTGAGGGAGAGACAGAAGAAACAGAAAGAAAGACATCAGAATAGGGAGAGAGACTAAGTGAAAAAGAGACACCTATAGATAGAAAGTGATGAAGAAGAGAGTTGGAAAGAAGAGAAATGAAATACATACATACATACATACATACATACATATATGAGAGAGTGGGAGAGGATGTGAAAGGGATGAGATATGAGGCATATGGAAGAAGGGAGAGAGGCAGAATGACAGAGAGACAGAGAGAGGAAGAGAAATGGCAGAGAGGAGAAAGGGAGTGGGAGAAAAAGCCAAGGATAGGGATTTGAGAGACCTAAGGAGAGACAGGGTGAAAAATAGGAAGGAAATACAGAGGGAGGAAGAGAGAGAGAAAGACAGACATAGATTCAGAGAAATATCAATGTAGAGACTGAAACAAATAGAGACACAGAGAAAGGCGCCTGGATCACTGCATTGCTGAGAAAAACTAGGACATTCATAGTTGTTCATCACAAAAATATTGCTATCACTATGTTGAATTTTCTTCTGATTCATCTCAATTCACTTTATATCAGTTCATGTAAGTCTGTCCAGATTATTCTCACATCATCATACTCAATTTCTTATAGCACAATTGTTTTCCATCATAATCATGAGCCACCTCATGTTGAGTTTTTCCCCATTTGAGGGGCATTCCTCACAATTTCCAATTCTTTCTTACCATAAAAATTCGGTGATGATTATTTTTGTACAAATATGTCCTTTTCCCTTTTTAATAAATCTCTTTGAGACAGAGACCCAGTAGTGGTATTGCTACAACAAAGGATATGCACAGTTTGAGAGCCCTTCGGACATAGTATCAAATTGTTCTCCATAATACTTGCACCAGACCACAACTCCTGCAACAGAGCAGAGGTATCTCAATTTTCCCACATTTCCTAAAACAATTTTCATTTTTGTTTTCTGTCATATTGGCAAATCTGAGACTTGTGAGGGCGAACGTTAGAGATGTTCAATTAGGGTTTCCCTAATCAAGAGTGATTTAGCACACTTATTCATGTGATGATACCTTTGGTATCTTTGAGTAGATACTATTTCTATCCTGATGACAGATGAGGAAAATGAAATACGCAGGGGCTTAAGTGACCTGCTTCGGATCACAAAGCAAATATGTGAGGTCACATTTGTACTCAATACTAGCATGACGTCTAGTCCAGTGCTCTCTTCAGTGCACCACCTACCTATCTCCAGGATATTCATTTTGAGATGTCCAAAAGACACTTGGAAGTTTGATACTAGAGGTCATTAGAGAGGTTATGTAAGTATAAGTAGATATGAGGATCCTCAGCAAAGAGATGTTAATTGAATCCAAGAGAGTAGATGATATCACTGAGGAAATGTTATAGAAGGAGAGGAGTAGAAGGTAGAGCCCTGTGAGACACCGATTGTTAGTGAGCCTGACCTCAATGAAGGTCTTACAAAGAATGCTTTGAGAAGACATGGACAAATAAGTAGGAGAACCAGGAGAAAGAAGTGTCGTGAAAATTGAGACAGAAGAGTGTATCAAATAGAAGTGGATGATTGAAAATGTCAGAGGGATGAGAGGTCAAGAAGGATGAGGAATGAGAAAAGGCCATTTGATTTGACAATTAAAATAGGGTTAGTCCAGTGGAAATGCATGTTGGCTAGGGGGATGGGATGTAGGGGAGGTGGAGGGAAGAGTAAGAACATGAATCATGTAACCATGGAAAAATCTTCTAAAAATATAAATTATAAATTATAAAAATAAAAATAAATAAAATATGGTTAGTAAAATTGAAAAGCTAATTTTTCATTGAATCATGCAGTGAAAGTTAAACTAAAAACTTAGGAGGAGAAGAAGAATAGGGAAGAAGGAAGAGAGGTCTTTCAGCAGCTACTCTATGTCCCATGTGCCAGTTAGCTCATTCTTTGATTTTTTTTGGAAACCCTTCCCTTCTGTCTTAGAATCAAGAGTGTGGATCAGTTCCAAAGAGGAAGAGTAGTAATAGCTAAGTGATGGGGGTTATAACGGACTTGCCTGGGAAGTGTCTGAAGCCATATTTGAACCCAGATCCTCCTCCCTATAGGCCTGGCTGCCCACACCCTCTATACTTTCTTAAGGGCCCTCCCTCAAGGAGACACTCAGAAGGCGAGGCGAGCAACAGTTTGGGACCTATCAGGGCCCAGGGCCTCATCTTAATGTTTTATAACATGACATTCTCAAGGGTTGTTTCCAACCCAATTGTTGAGCACTTCACCTAACTGCCTGGAGGCCCCTCAACCTAAAGCTCTTCCCCTTTTGGACCTTCAGTTTTTCCTCATTGAAATAAGGGTATGTGGCCTTGGAGCTTCCTTTTCATTTGGAGCATTTAACCCTGTGATTTAATAGTGAAAAAGAAAGGATTCTTCCTGATGGACAAGGGTTAGGAGTTAGTGAGGGCTTCCTGAAGAAGGTGACATTCGACCTGGGCCTTCATGGAGGATTTGGTGAAGCACAGATGGAGTGGGGAGACAGTGTGAGCAAAGGTACATCCAATGAGTTCAAGGAAGCCTGTGCTGGAAGACCAGGGATGAGGGGAGCACTGGTGACAAAGAGGACAGGAGATTCTCTCTGTGGTCAAAGAGATGGCAGGTAGCGGGGACTGGGTTTAATTCACAAGCTTAACCAATGTCCTGTTTGAAAATTACAGTGCCAAGATGGGCAAGCCTCACCTGGCTAAGAGTTATAATGTAGAAGATGGCAGCATGGAAATTCTGCAAAATACAGGGTCAAGCCTCACCCAGAATTCCAGGGGGACCACCCCTGGAGAAGGGGCAGTTGAGAGGTAGTTAAACAGTTGCTTTTGGGAGTTGAGGTGAGCAGATTTTTCTGCTTGCTGCTTGTGACTTTGGGGTTCACCTGAGGGGCCATTGTGGCAAAAGTCATTGTGGTTTCTACTCAGGAGTAAGCTTGTCTAATAGGATTAGACCTTATCAGCATCAATATAACAATTATTTAGTAATATAGAGATTGGAAATAATTATTATTAACCTAGAGAGCAAGTTTAGCTAAGGACCTGCCACTCCCTTCTGGGGGTGGAGGGGTTTGAATAGCTATGTTTTATTTTAATTAGAAAGGGAAAGGTCTAGCAAAAACTAGAAGGTAGGAATAAAGCAGAAACGGCGCCAAAAGAGAGATCAGGGTACCAGGGTAGAGAGCGCTGCTTCCAGGGTCGAGAGAGCAGACTCTTCTGGGTAAAAAGAGAGCAAAGGTCAGGGTCCAGAGAGCCCAGCCAGCCTCCAAGGTCAATAGAGCGAAAAAGAGCCAAACTTTTCCTTTTATATTTCCCTGACACCTCCCCAAAAGGAAGTGGGAGGTGTCAGGGGAAGCAGTAGCTGAGAGAGTCCTGGGAGATGTAGTCTTCCAGGGCTTATAATAATTTCATTTTTTAAAATATTTTATTTCTTTAGAAACAATTCCCATGGTTAGATGATTCTTGCTTTTACTTTCCCCTTCACCCCTTTAGTCCCCCATATCCAACACACATTTTTAACTGGTTTTAACATGTGTGATCAATCAAGACTTATTTACATATTATTCATAGTAACATTGGTGTGTCCTTTAGTGTCCACATCCCCAAAGATGCCCGCATCAACCCATGCGTTCAAGCAGTTGTTTTGCTTCTGTGTTTCCACTCCTGCAGTTCTTCCTCTGAATGTGGGTAGCATCTTTTCCATAAATCCCTTAGAATTGTCCTGGGTCATTGCATTGCTGCCAGTACAGAAGTGCATTAAATTTGATTTTACCACAGTGTATCAGTCTCTGTATACAATGTTCTTCTGGCTCTGCTCCTTTCACTCTGCATCAATTCCTGGAGGTCCTTCCAGTTCACATGGCATTCCTCCAGTTTATTATTCTTTTGAGCACAATAGTATTCCATCACCAGCATATAGCACAATTTGTGTGGCCATTTTCCAATTGAAGGGCATCCCTTCGTTTTCCAGGTTTTTGCTACTACAAAAAGGGCAGCTATAAATATTTCATACAAGTTTGTTTATCTATGATGTCTTTGAGATACAAAACCAACAATGTTACTACCACTGTCTTTTATCTCTCTTTGGGCATAGTTCCAAATTGCCATCCAAAATGGTTGGATCAGTTGACAACTCCACCAGCAATGCATTAAAGTCCCAATTTTGCCACATCCACTCCAACATTCATTACTCTCCCCTGCTATCATTTTAGCCAATCTGCTAGGTGTGAGGTGATACCTCAGAGCTGTTTTGATTTGCATTTCTCTAATTATTAGAGATTTAGAACACTTTCTCATGTGCTTATTGAAAGTTTTGATTTCCTTATCTGAAAATTGCCTATTCATGGCCCTTGCCCATTTATTAATTGGGAAACAGCTTGATTTTTTATACAATTCATTTAGTTCCTTGTATATTTGAGTAATTAGACCTCTGTCAGAGTTTGTTGTTTCCCTTCTGATTTTTGTTGCATTGCTTTTGTTTGTACAAAACCTTTTTAATTTAATACAATAAAATTATTTATTTTACTTTTGTAATTTTTTCTGACTCTTGCTTGGTTTTAAAATCTTCCCTTTCCCATAGATCTGAGAGGTATTCTATTCTATGATCACCTAATTTTCTTATTGTTTCCTTCTTTGCATTCAAGTCATTCATCCATTCTTAATTCATCTTGGTGTAGGATGTGAAATGTTGATCTAAACCTAATCTCTCCCATATTGTTTTCCAATTTTCCCAACAGTTTTGGTCAAATAGTGAATTTTTGTCCCAAAAGTTGGGCTCTTTGGGTTTATTATACACTATCTTTCTGATGTCACTTCCCCCAAGTTTATTCCACCAATCCTCCCTTTTGTCTCTTAGCCAGTCATTTTGATGACCACAGCTTTATAGTATAGTTTAATATCTGGTGCTGCTAGGACACCTTCCTTCACATTTTTTTTTTCATTATTTCCCTTCATATTCTTGATCTTTTGTTCCTCCAAATGAACTTTTTTTAACATTAATTTTCATTTTTAACATGGTTACATGATTCATGCTCCAACTTTCCCCTTCACCCGCTGCACCTCCCCCCCACCCATGCCGATGCACATTTCCACTAGTTTTATCATGTGTCATTGATCAAGACCTATTTCCAAAATGTTGATAGTTAAATTGGTGTGGTAGTTTCGAAGCTACATCCCCAATCATGTCCACCCCAACCCATGCGTTCAAACAGTTGTTTTTTTTCTGTGTTTTCTCTCCTACAGTCCTTCCTCTGAATGTGGGCAGCGTTCTTTACCATAAATCCCTCAGAGCTGTCCTGTGTCATTGCATTGCTGCTGGCACAGAAGTCCATTGCATTCGACTTTACCATAGTATATCAGTCTCTGTACAATGTTCTTCTGGCTCTGCTCCTTTCGCTCTGCATCAGTTCCTGGAGGTCTTTCAAGTTCACCTGGAACTCCTCCAGTTTATTATTCCTTTGAGCAAAATAGTATTCCATCACCAGCATATACCACAATTTGTTCAGCCATTCCCCAATTGAAGGACATACTCTCCTTTTCCAGTTTTTGCCACCACAAAAAGCACAGCTATAAATATTTTCATAAAAGTCTGTTTATTTATGATCTCTTTGGGTTACAAACCCAACAATGGTATGGCTGGATCAAAGGGCAGGCATTTTTTATAGCCCTTTGAGCATAGTTCCAAATTGCCAGCCAGAATGGTTGGATAAGTTCACAACTCCACCAGCAATGCATTAATGTCCCAATTTTGCCACATCCCCTCCAGCATTCATTATTCTCCCCTTCTTTCATTTTAGCCAATCTGCTAGGTGTGAGGTGATACCTCAGAGTGGTTTTGATTTGCATTTCTCTAATTATTAGAGATTTAGAACACTTTCTCATGTGCTTATTGATATTTTTGATTTCTTTACCTGAAAATTGGCTATTCATGTCTCTTGCCCATTTATCAATTGGGGAATGGCTTAATTTTTTTATACAATTGATTTAACTCCTTGTATATTTGAATAATTAGACCCCTGTCAGAGTTTTACGTTATAAAGATTTTTTCCCAATTTGTTGTTTCCCTTCTGATTTTGACTACATTGTTTTTGTTTGAACAATAGCTTTTTAGTTTAATATAATCAAAACCATTTAATTTACATTTTGTAATTTTCTCTAACTCTTGCTTGGTTTTAAAATCTTTCCTTTCCCACAGATCTGACAAGTATACTATTCTGTGTTCACTTAACTTATTTAAAGTTTCCCTCTTTATATTCAAGTCATTCGCCCATTCTGAATTTATCTTGGTGTAGGGTGTGAGATGTTGATCTAGACCTAATCTGTCTCATATTGTTTTCCAAATTTCCCAGCAGTTTTTGTCAAATAGTGGATTCATGTCCCAAAAGTTGGGCTCTTTGGGTTTATCATACACTGTCTTGCTGATGTCATTTACCCCAAGTCTATTCTACTTATCCTCCCTTCTATCTCTTAGCCAGTACCATATTGTTTTGATGACTGCTGCTTTATAGTATAGTTTAATATCTGGTACTGCTAGGCTCCCTTCCTTCACATTTTTTTCATTATTTCCCTTGATATTCTTGATCTTTTATTATTCCAAATGAAATTTGTTATAGTTTTTTTTTATAATTCAGTAAAAAAGTTATCTGGTGGTTTAATAGGTATGGGAATAAATAGGTAAATTAATTTGGGTAGAATAGTCATTTTTATTATTTTAGCTCATCCTAGCCATGAGCAATCAATGTTTTTTCCAGTTGTTTAGATCTAGTTTTAATTGTTTGGAAAGTGTTTTGTAGTTGTTTCCATATAATTCCTGTGTTTGTTTTGGTAAATAGATTCCTAAGTATTTCATATTTTCTAGGATAATTTTAAATGTTTTTTCTCTTTCAGACTCTTGCTGCTATGATGTGTTGGAAAAATATAGAAATACTGATGATTTATGTGCATTTATTTTGTATCCTGCAACTTTGCTAAAATTGTTGATTATTTCTATTAGGTTTTTAGTTGATTCTCTAGGATTTTTTAAGTAGACCATTATATCATATACAAAGAGTGATAGCTTAATCTCCTCATTGCCTATTTTAATACCTTCAATTTCTTTTTCTTCTTTAATTTCTACTGCTAGTGTTTCTAGTCAATGTTAAATAAAAGAGGCTATAGGGGGCATTCTTGTTTCACGGCTGATTTTATTGGGAAGGCTTCTAATTTATCCCCATTGTATATGATGCTTGTTGATGGTTTTAGATATGTACTGTTTATTATTTTTAGGAAAGGTCCTTCTATTCCTATACTTTCTAGTATTTTCAATAGGAATGGATGTTGTATTTTGTCAAAGGCTTTTTCAGCATCTATTGACATAATCATGTGGATTTTGTTGGTATGCTTGTTTATATGGTCAATTATCTGAATAGTTTTCCTGATGTTGAACCATCCTTGCATTCCTGGTATAAATCCCAACTCATCATAATGAATAATCCTAGTGATCACTTGCTGGAGTCTCTTTGCTAGTATTCTATTTAAGATTTTTGCATCTATGTTCATTAAGGAAATTGGTCTGTAGTTTTCTTTCTCTGTTTTTGATCTACCTTGCTTTGAGATCAGTACAATATTTGTATCATAAAAGGTATTTGGTAGAACTCCTTCTTTACTTATTATGTCAAGTAGTTTACATAGTATTGGAATTAGTTGTTATTTAAAGGTTTGATAGCATCCACTTATGAATTCCTCTGGTCCTTGGGATTTTTTCTTAGGGAGTTCTTTGATGGCTTTTTCAATTTCTTTTTCTGATATGGGCTTATTTAAGCATTCTATTTCTTCTGCTGTTAATCTAGGCAATTTATATTGTTGTAAATATACATCTATCTCACCTAGATTGCTATATTTATTGCCATATATTTGCACAAAATTGTTTTTAATGATTGCCTTGATTTCCTCTTCAATAGAGGTGAGGTCTCCCTTTTCATCTTTATTACTGATGATTTCGTTTTCTTTTTTTAAATTAGATTGGCCAGTACTTTGTCTATTTTATCTGTTTTTTTTTACAAAGTATCAGCTTCTACTCTCATTTATTAATTTAATAGTTCTTTTACTTTCCATTTTTTATTTCTCCTTTAATTTTTATGATCTCTAATTTGGTGTTTAGCTGGTGATTTTTAATTTTTTCCCTTTCTAGTTTTTTTAATTTCCATGCCTAGTTCATTGATCTTTGCCTTCTCTAATGTATGCATTCAAGGACATACATTTCCCCCTGAGTACTGCCTTACATGCATCCCACAAGTTCGGAGGAACGTCTCATCATTGTCATTCTCTTCAATGAAATTATTGATTGTTTCTATGATTTCTTTTTTAACTAACTGGTTTTGGAGAATCAAATTATTTAATTTCCAATTCGTTTTTTATTTTCCTGTCCATGTGCCCTCACTAATTATTATTTTTATTGCATTATGATCTGAGAAGGTTACCTTTATTATTTCTGCTCTTTTGCATTTGTTTGCAAGGTTTCTATGCCCTATTACATGATCAATCTTTGTGAATGTGCCATGTGCAGCTGAAAAGAAGGTGTATTCCTTTTGGTCCCTATTCATTTTTCTCCACATATCTATTAAATCTAATTTTTCTAGGATTTCATTTACCTCTCTTATCTCTTTCTTATTTATTTTTTGGCTTGATTTATCTAAATCTGAAAGAGGAATGTTTAGGTCTCCCACTAGTATGGTTTTACTATCGATTTCCTTCTTGATCTCTGCCAGTTTCTCCTTTAGGAATTTGGATGCTATACCATTTGGTGCATACATTTTGAGCACTGTTATTTCCTCATTGTCTATACTGCCTTTATCAAGATGTAATTACCTTCCCTATCTCTTTTGACCAAATCTATTTTTACTTTGGCTTTGTCAGAGATCATAATAGCCAATCCTGCCTTCTTTTTCTCATTTCACGCCCAAAAGATTTTGCTTAAGCCCTTGACCTTAAGCCTGTGTATATCCACCTGCCTCATATGTGTTTCTGGTAAACATTTGGTAGGATATGGGGTTCTAATCCACTTTGCTATTTGCTTCCGTTTTATGGGAGAGTTCATCCCATTCTCATTCAGAGTTATAATTATCAGTTGTGTGTTCCCCAACATCTTGGTATCCTCTCCTAGTTCTACACCTCCTTCTTACGCTATTTCCTTTTAAACCAGTGGTTTGTTCTAGACCAGTCCCCATTTTCCCCTCCCTTGATTTACTACCCTTTCTACACCCTCCTTTATTATTCCTCTCTTTTTATTTTTAAGGCCTAATGAATTCAGTACCTCCTCACTTTTTTGACCCCGTCCATTCTCCTGCTCCCCTTGGTTGATCCTTTCTGATTTTCTCAGTAGGGTTAGATAGAATTCTATATCCCAATGGATATAGCTACTCTGCCCTCTCAGGGTTAATTCCACTGAGAGTAAGTTTTAAATATTACCTCTTAATGCTCTCTTCCTCTCCTTTTTATAATAGTATCAATCCCCTCCCCTTCCCATGCTCTCTTTGTGTGGTATAGAATATACTATTTTTCTTATTCATTCAAGTTTCTCTTGATGCCATCTACTATTCACCCTCCCTCTTTTTTCCCTTCCCATCTCATCTTAGACTAAAGTGTGAGATGTTAATTATTACCAAAATATGTAAGAATAACTGAGTGATCAGTCTTGTAGGGATGTGAAAGGCTTGTTTGAGGGAATGGAAAATTGTTTCTAGACTGCTGTTTGGCAGATTTCTCTAAGCTGTAATGGGTAAGACTTGTCCTTTAAGGAAGGAGAGGGCTTCTGGGATCTAATGGTGATACAGAGAAAGTTCTGTGATGGTTAGGGAGGCAATTCTAGGGCTCAACCTGGACTGGACCTCTTCTGACCATCTAAACTACTAATCTTTGAGTGGCACAGCAATAGCATAAGCCAGTGACAGCTTTAGCCTGCACATGAAGCCCCCTCATTACGTGTCCCTTGGGTTGTGAGGAAATGTTTTCCCTGTTTGTTTTTTGTGACAAGTCCCATAATCAGCACATGAGGCAAATTATACAATTAAAGTTTCCATTTCCCCAAAAAACCTATTAGGTAGATAATTGGAAATTATCAAATTGTTAGGAAACATGCTTTGAGAAGTAGATGAAGTTAGTGATAGATGACTTGTAGCTTGCAGCTTTAGTTTACCACAATTGAAGTATTGGATCTTGAGCTTGGAAATATAACCCAAAACTTTCTGGATTTCCTCCAGAATCTGGGAGATAAAGAAATTTATTTGTAAAATAATAATTCAAGTATTTATAGATGTCCTATTAATGTGAGCTTTGCAAAAGGATATTTTGTAACAGAAACATCACTTGTCAACTCTGCAAACAACTTAGGAATCAAACTTCTTAGAAGGATCAATTCTTATCCAAGAATGATTTCTGGAGATGAAGTATGTTGGCAAAGATACCCAAATGTTAAGGTTTAATATTAGTTTCCCTCGCTACAGAGGCACACAGGCTTCACCACATCAACTCTCAATCCCTTCGCCTGGCCTACAAAATTACCAGAGAGCAGGCAAGGTCAATTGTTAAAAGTTGTAAGAATTGTGTTACTCTTTTGCCTGAACCCCATCTAGGGATTAACCCCCGTGGCCTTCTCCCCGGCCACCTATGGCAAATGGATGTCACCCACGTCCCTTCTTTCGCTAAACTCAAGTATATCCATGTTTCCATTGACACGTTTAGCGGTTTTCTTTTTGTATCTGCACAGCCCGGCGAAGCCACCAGGCATGTTATCAAGCATATGTTCCTTGCTATGTCCATGTTGGGAAAACCCCTCTCCCTCAAAACAGATAATGGCCCCGGCTATACCAGCCAGGCCTTTAAACAATTCTGTTCTCAGTTAGGCATAAAGCATGTTACAGGAATCCCCTACAACCCACAAGGACAAGGCATTGTTGAACGAGCAAATCAAACCCTTAAGAACACCCTTTTTAAACCCAAGTCCCAAGAAACCCTTTACCCATTGTGTGGCAATCAGACCCTGCTTCTTGCACATGCCCTTTTTGTTCTTAACTTCCTCATACTGGATGCGGAGGGGCGTTCCGCTGCTGATCGCCACTGGCATCCACATACCACATCCAATCTGGCAAAAGTCCTTTGGCGTGACCCCCTAACTGGGCGTTGGCACGGTCCTGACCCGTCCTCACTTGGGGTAAAGGCTCCGCTTGTGTTTTTGATTCTGCTGAAAACAATGCCCGCTGGGTCCCATCTCGAATGATTAAGACGATCGACGCACCCTGCTCTTCGCCTCCCCCTTGCCCTCCTCTTTAACCCCTCCCTTCCAGGGCCTGTCCCTGAGAACCTTCTCTCTGCTTTCTTTCAGGAATCACGGGAGATGGCCCTGACAGCTCCTTTTGCCGTGGCTCTGCTCCTTTACTCCTGCTTGTTGTCTGCAGCCTCCAGCCCACACCACCCGGTGCAGCAAACCTGGGTCATCTTTAACCCCGTCACCGGCACTACTGCCAACTCCACTTCTTCAAACGACTGGCCTGCCAGAACCTGGTTCCCCGACCTTTTCGTGGATCTTTGCGATATCATGGGCAAAGATTGGGAACCCTCTCCCCATGGGCCCTTTTTGGGGTATGATTGTGGGTCTCCAGGACAACAGTCCACCACCCGGCAACTCCCCTTTTACATCTGCCCCGGCTTTGACAAAAAGGACCATTGCGGGGGCCCCTCTGACGGCTATTGCACCACCTGGGGTTGTGAGACCACAGGATCAGCATACTGGCTTTCCTCCTCCTCGGACCTTATTTCTGTTTCCCCCTGGGACCGCTCCAAGGCCGGGACCGGCCGATGCCCTAAGAACGGACAAATGGTGGACTGCGGCCCTTGTCACGATATACACAAATACCTTATACCCCCTTAGCCCGCCTTCGAGGCCTTTGTAAGGGCCTGCGCATTTCCTTTATGGGCAGGGGCAGAGCCGCTTCTGACTGGGAGAATGGCCGGACATGGGGTCTGCGGCTTTACAAATACGGCTACGACCCTGTTTCGCTCTTTTCCCTCCAGCTGCGGATCCAGCCCCTCACTGTCCCTATTGGCC
>NW_025345015.1:0-2617 GCF_016433145.1 Gracilinanus agilis
GAAAGAAGGGAAAGGTTTCCAGAAAAGAAAAGGAAAAAAGGGCTGAATGGCATATGGCACATGGAGTAGCTGCTAAAAGATGTTTTTCCCCTCTTCCCTAGGCTGGGAAGAAGTTCTGCAGACTCTAAGGATTCCTAGGAATGGCCATAAGCAGCCCTTGATGCTAGAGGGAGAAGAGGAGCCAGCAGCCACAGGTTAGTCTTTGACAGGATGAGAGCCAGCCAAGAGAGAACTGGGAGCCACAGGAAGACCATAGTTTTCCTGGGAGGAACTCATGAGTATTAGAAAATGACTGTCCTGCTGAGTATCCTCCTTAGCACTCATCCAAATGGTTGAAGGAGGGAACAAGAGGGGAGGCCTGGTGGGGAAAGGGGGGCCAACTTAGCGTCCACTCAGCTTTTGGTCACTTTTAAACAAAAAAGACTATCACAAGCCCCTGTAGTGTGGCTTGAGGTAGGAGTGAGACACAGGCCCAATGTCACACAGATTGTCAAGTATTCAAATCCAAGAAGACCTTGACACTGTCTAAATCAATAACCAATTACCACAAGTATCCTATTTTATAAGATTTATTAGGAATCACATGAAGCTGAAGAAAGAAAAGGACAAGCCAGGTTTCACAGCCACAATTGGGGGAAAAGAGAGAAAGAGGACTAGTGTCACACAAAGATTTTATCTCCAAATGCTAAGAAAGTAACTTGAGAATTAAAGTGGAATACTGGGAAAGAGAGTGTTATGGTTCAAAATTCTCATTCCACAATCATATTTGAAAATGCGGGACTACACCAAAGAAACTCAAACAAAAGCAGAGAATATGAGGCTATAAGAATTCCCCCTAAAGATCAGTTGCAAGGTTTGTTGACCCAGGAACATTGAGCTATCAATGGGCCCCCTTCTCTTCCCAAACCTCAGGTTCTCCATCGATGAAGTAAGGGGGTTAGAGCTCTGATGGCACATTCCACATCAGTAGTCTCATGCTCCCAGCATGTTCAATGTTTGTATGTGTATAGTTAAAACCAGAATTCAGCAATCATCTTCCCTATTTAGCCCAACAGAGAGACTTTTACCCACGTAGATATGAAACTGAGCAAGAGAAAAGACCTGAGGCAGTCTTTGATGAATTCTAGCCTGCTTCTACTCTATGTGATATACTTCATTCTCTACAAATTGCATTTGTCACCCATTGCCTTTGTAGTCCCACCAAACCCTCCAAGACAAAGAGGAGAGAAGTTGCCAGAACTCATTTATTAGGATCTGGCATTGAAAAAGGAGAGATTATGTGTCTCTTGTTGAAATGCTGAATGAGATTGTCAGGAATGGGGTTTGATCCTATATTTACAGCCATAGCAAGGCAGTCCACATAAAAGGAGGCCAGCTCCAAGTGAGAGAGAGCGAGAGATAAAGAGACCAAATGCAAGAGATTGACAGAGAGACAGAGAAAGAGAAAGAGAGAGAGAGAGACAGAGACAGAGAGAGAGAGAGAGAGAGAGAGAGAATGAGAGAGAGAGAGAGAGAGAGAGAGAGAGAGAGAGACAGGCAGAGAGAGACAGAGATGGAGAGAAACAGAGAAATCAGAAGGGAAAGACAGATAACACATTTTGCAAATTACTATATGTGTAGGTGTAAAAATATGGCATAAGAAACCCAAGTGGTAAAAAATAAAGTTGAAATTACTTTTTTGCACCAAACCCCCAAGTTTAGCATTTAAAGCACATAATCTATCTCCGTTCAACTTTTCTAGATTTGATTCCCATTTCTTCAAGTATTCACTTTTATTCAAACTAGTCAATTTGATATTCCTCAATCCATCATTTATTATATTTGGAATGCTCTCTCTTCCAGTTTTTGTTTAAGTTTTAGTTAAGTACCTCTTTTCTAGAGAACTTTTTTTCCATTCCTTGTAGTTTTGAGTATTCTTTACTACATCATTTTATCTTATGCTCATTTGACTATGTAAATTATGGTCTGATTCAAGATATTTTGACAAATTCTACTTCAAAATAGCCTTTACGAGAGAAGCAGTGTCCCCTTTAATTGTTCTACTCTGTTGGTTGAACTCTTTCATTTATGTTATCTGATCGGGCTTTGAAGAGACTATATAGCACCCTGGGTCTGATGTAAATAATATTCACCAGAGTATATTCTGATAATTATTTTTTGTAGAAATTGCACCCTGATAATTTTTTAAAAATATGTTATTTGATGTTCTTTAAACCAATTTTGTTAAAGGTTTATTGATTTTGTGATTATTTTAAAGGATTAGCTTTTAGTTTTACCTATTAGTTTTACTTAATTGCATATATCAAATTCCATTTGATTATGAGCTCCTTGAAGGCAGAGATTGTTGTTACCTTTCTTTGCATTCTAGCACAGTGCCTGGCACATAATAAGCTCTGGATAAATGCTCATTGATTTCATTGACTTGATTAATGAGAATATAGACTTTTTATTTTGAAATTTTATTTCTCTTCTACTTTTTAAGATTTTCATTCTTTGTCATTATTTTTAATTTATTGGTTTTCTAATTTTAGATATTTAGTTCATTCATTATCTTTTTCTATTTTCTTAATATATGATCCCTGAAAACAATACTATATATATATATATACATATATAT
>NW_025345016.1:0-1191 GCF_016433145.1 Gracilinanus agilis
AGGGAGAAACTAATTGCTTTGGGTGGCTGGACGAGAGGGATGCTGCATGCAAAAAATGTCCTTGGGCGCTGGGAAGAACGGGAATGAGCAGCTCCTCAAGTGCCGGCTGTGCATATGTGCCATGACTTTGCCAACAAGGGTCTGTATTCTATATTCTATATACTATACTACATACTATACATAGACTATATTCTAAGCTTCTTAAAAGGTAGGGACATAATTAATTTAACTTTATGTTTCCGCTAGTACGTACCTTGAATCCACTGGCTACCTAAAATGAAGACCAGGTGCCTTGGCTGTTGCAAAATTTGCTTGACCTTTTTAGGTATTCATTCTGGTCTTTCAAAGTCCTATTCATGCAACAGTTGCCTTATATCATGGTTCATGTACATTTGGGTTCATATAGTTTTCAAAAATGCCATCTTCAATGGGGCAGCTGGGTAGCTCAGTGGATTGAGAGCCAGGCCTAGAGACAGGAGGTCCTAGGTTCAAATCCGGCCTCAGACACTTTCCAGCTGTGTGACCCTGGGCAAGTCACTTGACCCCCATTGCCTACCCTTACCAATCTTCCACCTATAAGTCAATGCACAGAAGTTAAGGGTTTAAAATTTTTTTAAAAATGCCATCTTCAAGACCTTCTTCATAGAATCTCTATTTAAACTTATTCTCCTTTCATAAAAAGCAAGTGATTTTTAAAAATACATACTCAATGGTAAATATTTACTACAAACAGTAAAGATTTATAATTCCTGATGGGAAAAAAAATCATGCTCTTTGAGAATTGCTATGACCAAAAAGAATTGGCACAAAATTTCCATAACAAAAGTTTGTTAAAGTAGATCTTTTTTTTAAACATTTATTAATATTTATTTTTTTAGAAAAGTTAACATGGTTTCATAATTCATGCTCTTACTTTCCCCTTCACCCCCCTGAGCTCCCCCCCTCCCCACATGGCTGATGTATATTTCTACTGGTTAGATCTTTTTTTTTAATTTATTTATTTAGAAGGTATTTAAACTATTTATTTATTTAGAAGGTATTTTAAAAAATACCTTCTATCTTAGGATCAATACCGTAGGTATTTATGGTTTGATTTTGGGGTTTTAATTGTGTTTTGGATGAAAATAATTATATTAAATTTAATATATAAACATCACATATCACATAATATATAAACATCATATATACCAT
>NW_025345017.1:0-2435 GCF_016433145.1 Gracilinanus agilis
TCTTGGCCATTATAATAAAATAAATTATCAAAGAAAACTGCCCATATGATATATAAAAATGTTACAGGGTGAAAAAAAGGATTGCCCTGAGAGGAAAGTGGAGGGAGAGATAGAATGGGGTAAATTACATAACATAAAGAGTCTTGAAAAATCATTATGAAGAGAGGAGGATAAGGATGGTGACAGGCCGTGCTTAAATATTACTCTTATCGTAACTGGCTCAGAGAGGGAAAAACAAGTATACTCAATGAGGTATAGAATTCTCTCTTACCCTACAGAGAAGTAGAAGGAGAATAAGATAAGGGAAGGGGGAGGTCACTGGAGGGAGGGGAAGTGGGAGGATGTGATTAAAGAAAAAAAAGCAAAACACTGGTGAGGATTTTAAGAGGGTGATTTTAGGGGATGGGACAAGAATGGTTAATATAGGCCAGGATCAGAAGATTTAACAGGTTTGGGAAGGCTTACAGAACCAGTGTTAATAGGGTAACTGTGGATTGATAGACTGACAAGACTCAGGCAGGCAGAGCCTTTGCTCAGGTAATACACAGAGACCACTCAATAAAAGGGATAGTTGTAGGATTTATTACAATGTAAAGGTGGAAAAGGAATTTGGATAACCCTAAACTAATATCAACTACTTAAACCTCCCCCCCAAAACTAAAGTTGTTCCCTTGCGGTAAGTCTTCAAAGTAAATTTCTACACTGAGCCTAGCCTCTCTGACCTAAAAGATCCCTAGTCCTACTCTAGCAAAGGCTGCATTAAAACAAACCCCCCTTTTGATGGTAATGGTGAAGTGGTCTATGGCAGGTGTCTGGGCCCAGGTATCTTGATTTCTCTCTCCCTTTCTCTGTGTCTCTATCTCCCAACCCTTTTCTGGGTATCTTAGTCTGTCCATCTGTGTCTCTCTGATTCGTGCAGGCTCTCTCTGTGTGTCTCTATTTATTTTGGCCTCTCTACATTGATATTTCTCTGAATCTGTCTCTGTCTTTCATTCACTCTTCCTCTTTCTGAATTTCCTTCCTGTTTTTCACCCTGTCTTACCTTAGGTCTCTCAAATCCATATTGCTATCTTTCTCTCCCCATCCCTTTCTCCTCTCTGCCATTTCTCTTCCTCTCCATGTCTGTCTCATTCTGCTTCTCTCCCTTCATCCAACTGTCTCACTTCTCTTCTCTTTTGCATCCTCTTTCACTCTCTTCCTCATATAGATTTATTCATTTCTCTTCTTTCCAACTCTCTGTTCTCCATCACTTTCTGGCTATATCTGTTTCTTTTTCTCTTGGTCTCTTTCTCCCTCTTCCAGTGTCTTTCATTCTGTTTCTTCTGTCTCTCCCTCACTTCCTCTTTCTCTCCCACTATATCTCTGTGACTCTTTCTTTCTGTCCTTGCCCCATTATCTTTCTCTGTGTGTCTTTATGTCTATTCTTCCCCTTCTTTCTCTCTCATTCTTTCTGTCTCCCTCACTTCTCAATTTGTCACTCTCTCTGTCTGTTTCTTTGATTTTGTCTCTCTTCTTCTTTATGTCTCACCTTTGTCCCTCCTCTTGTCTATCTCCCTATCTCTGTACCTCTTTTTGTCTCCCTGTCTCCCTATCTCTCTATCTCTCTCTCCCTCTTCCTTTTTCTCTTGTTGATATCTCTCACTTTGTTCTCTTTCTCTCTGTATCTCCCTGTACCTCTCTCATTCTCCTCCTCTCATTCTTTTGCCTCCTTCTCACTCTATCATTCTTGGTCTCTCTATCTCTGTCCCTCACTGACTCATCTATATGTCTCTTTGTGTCTCATTCTGCCTCTGTCTTCTTCTCTCCTTTTCTGTTTCTCCATCCCTCTATGTCTCTTTTCCTCTATCTCTTATTTCTCTCTCTCCCTCTCTGTGTCTTATCTGTCTCTCCTGGCTTTGTCTTTCTCTTTGCACAAATACACACAGAGAGAAGTCTCTGAATATCACCTTCACTCTCCCTCTGACTCTGTGTCTCTGTTTCTCTATCTTTGTAATCTCTTCCTTTGTTTTTCTTTATCTCTCCCTATGTTTCCTAAATCTCTAATCACTCTCTCTGCCTCTCTTTCTCTGACTTGGTCTGTGTCTCTCAATCCTCTTCTGTCTATCTCTTCTCTCCATCTGTCCCTGACTGTCTTCCTTTCCCTCTCTCTATCCCACATTCCTTCTCTGTCCCTCTTAAGATATCTCCCTATTTCTCTTGTCTCTGCATCTGTCTGCTTCTCTCTCTTGCTACCTCATTCCCTCTTTGTCTCCCTCTCTCTCCCTATCTCCATTTCTCTTTCTCTCCCTCCATTTCTTTCTGTTTCCCACTCACTGTCTGTGTCTGCCTTAATCTACATTTATTTCTCTCCTTTCTGTCTCTGGGTGTTTCTGTCTCTCCCTCCCTCCCTTTCTTCTCTCCATCTCTATGTCTCTCTGTATCTCTCCCTGACTCCT
>NW_025345018.1:0-13735 GCF_016433145.1 Gracilinanus agilis
AAAGAAATAGGGAAGTTAGGAGAAGTAGGTATAGTGGAACATATTGAATTTGAGGTACTTACAGGACACAAGTGGAAGGCACCCAGCATTCATCAAATTGTGATTTGAGAGCTAGAAAGGACCTTTGAGGCCATCTAGTCCAATTTTCTCATTTTATAAATGGGGAAACTGAGGAGTAGAAAGGTTAAATGATTTACTACTTGCTCAAAGCCACATGACCAGCAGGTATTAAATGCAAGATTTGGCCCTAAGCTTGGCTTCTCATAATTGGACCTCATTGAGGATTTTTGGCCAGGGATATTACATAGAATATAGGAAATATTTTAGGAGGATTCATTTGGCAATAGTTTGCAGGGGAAGGAAGAGAGAGATTCAATTCATTCAGATCAAGTAGAATATTCACAGTAGTCTAGGCACAAAATGACAGGGACCTGAACCTGGGCGCTGGGGCAGGAATAGAAAAAATGCCAGAGAAATTTCAAAGGACTGATTAGATGGAGTTCAGGAATTAGAGAGCAGGATAAAGTCTTCAGTATTGTTGTTTCTTTAACCTATGAGTTGACTGCATACTATGTTACACGGAATTATATGTGCTTGCCCTGAGTTTCCAAAGCTTAATTCCTTTCCCTTCTTGCATTCTGTTGCCTTGATTTAGGAATTTCCAATATTGAGGGTTGGTCCCAGAATTGTATAGTATGAACAGCAATTGAAGATACCAAAAAAAGTTCTCCATGGGTATTGAGACACAGGGGAAAAGGTTGATTTCCTTGACAAAAATTCTAGGAAATGTGTACATTTGGCGATGCTAAATGCAGGCTTATTTGGCAATTTGAATGCAGTTTTATTTTAACATGTGTTTTACTTAGGATCTGAGTTCCCTAGTCATTGAAAAAAAAGATCATATTCTGAAGAAAAACATTAGGGCAAAGGACAGAATTTCAAGGCTTTTATCTTTTGACTTTAACTATTATTTTATCCTCATTTTTTCTTTTTTGGTCTTAGCCATTTCATTATTTGCTTTGTCATTAACCCTAGCCGTAAACTAAACTTGATTTTCTCTGCTTTTTCTTTAATATGACTTTTTTCCAAAATAATTTCAGCATTTTAATTTTCTAGTGGTAGGTGTGACTAGGGTTTTTTCTCTTTGTGACCAATTTTTTTTAACTTAAAGTTTCACATACACTGATAATATCTCTTAGAATAGTCAGATGAGAATTCACTTTATCTATTAGGTATCAGTCAGCTGGCTTGCTTGACCATACTTAGCTGACTAGTTGTTTTTGTATCATGTAGACACAGGACCAATCCTAGGTATAGGTAGAGTAGTTTGTTTTTTTTTAAACCCTTGTACTTCGGTGTATTGTCTTATAGATGGAAGATTGGTAAGGGTGGGCAATGGGGGTCAAGTGACTTGCCCAGGGTCACACAGCTGGGAAGTGGCTGAGGCCGGGTTTGAACCTAGGACCTCCTGTCTCTAGGCCTGACTCTCACTCCACTGAGCTACCCAGCTGCCCCCTAGGTAGAGTAGTTTTGATGGGCTCCAGAGCACTTTCTACCTCAGATTTTTCCTTCACTAGAGTATGAAAGTCAACATGAAAATTATTCTTGTGGTTTCAGACATTACCTGTTAAAGGTTCCTTTCTTTAAAACCCTTACTTTCTGTCTTAGTAACTAACAACCCTTAAGACAAAAAAGCAATGTCTTGACAAATGAGGTTGAGACTTTCACAGGGTCCCATAGCTAGGAAGTGTCTGAGGTTAGATTTGAACCCAGGTCTTCCTGACTCCAGACCTGGTATTGTGTCCACTGAGCCACCTAGATACCTTATAATAAGGTTCCATTTTAAATGACTATCAGGACATATAACAGAGAATCCCAAGATATCAGTGCTGGAAGAGACTTGAAAGGCCACCAAGTTCAATCTGTACCTGAACAAAATTTGATGTACAGCAAACTGGACAATGGACTTCTGGCCTTTGCTTGAATACTTCCAGTTACTGGGAAGCCATTATTTCTCAAGTTAGACTCTGCTACTCTTGGACTGTTCTAATTGTTAGGAGATTTTTTTCCCTCTGAAATCAAACCTAAATTGAAATTTGCCTCTTTGATTCTTCCCATAATTCCTAGTTCTACCCTCTGGGATCAAGCAGAGTAAATAATCTTTGTAGCAGTCCTTCGGATATTTGAAGGTAGGTATAATAATAGGGCAGCTAGAGGGCTCAGTGGATAGAGACTTGGACCTGGATTTAGAAAGATGTGAGTTCAGATTCAGCCTCGGATATTTATTAGTTGCATGACTTTAGGCAAGTCATTTCACCCTGTTTGCCTCAGTTTCTTCCTCTGCAAAATGAGTTAGAGAAAGATCTCCAGGATCTTTGCCAAGAAAACCCCATGGACAGTATGGTCCAAGAATTGGACACAACTGAACAACATGTCCCCCAACCCTAGTTTTCTCTTTATCATCTCTAAAATCTTAAAAAAAATTTAAACCATTACCTTCCACCTTAGAATCAATGCTATTTAGTTCTAAGGCAGAAGAAAGGTAAGTGCTAGGCAATCAGTTAAGTGACTTGCCCAGGGTCACACAGCTAGGAAGTGTCTGAGGTCAGATTTGAACCCAGGACCTCCCATCTCTAGGCCTGGCTCTCAATCCACTGAGCTACCCAGCTGCCCCCTTTCATCTGAGTCTTAAAGGAAGCCAAGGCTAATAAGAGTCAGAGGTTGGGAGGGAGAGTATTCCAGCCTTGGGGTCCTGTCATTCAAAGGCCCAGATAGGGGAGGTGGAATGTTTTGTGCTGGAACAGCAAGTAGGCTGCTCTGGCTCAATCATACAGTGTAAAGGTGGGAAGGGGCCTGGTGTTGAAGGACAGTGAATGCCAAACAAAGGACTTCATATTTGATACTGACTCAAGGCCACTGGAGTTTATTGGTTAGGGAGAAAGGGGTGACTTAAATTACTTTGGCCTCCATGGGAAGGATGGATAGAATTAAAAGGCTGCTGTAATGATCTGGGGGGAGATGATAAGGCCCAGTGAATGGAGAGAAGAAATGTGCATGAGAGATATTGTAGAGAAAGCAATTCCAACCCCAGAACCTACTTGACAGTTTTTTAGAATCATAGGATTTAGGATTGGAAGGGACTTTGAAGATCTTATAGTTAAACCTCTTCATTTTGCAAATAGAAAAATCAAGACCTAGCATGTCACAATTTCTTTGAAGATCCAAAGTACAGTTAATTACCTGGTTGTTAGCATAGACTTTAAAATAAATTTAAAGTTATCTAAAAAGATTACTAAGGGTAGCTAGATTTCTCAGTGGTTAGAGCATCAGACCTGGAGTTGGACAATCCTGGGTTCAAATCTGGCCGTACACATTTCCTAGCTGTGTGACCCTGGGCAAGTCACCAAGACAGAAAGTAGAGGTTAAAAAAAAGATTACTAGTAGTTATTCTAATTTTGTATATGCCTTTTGGTGCCAGTGGTAGAACAGAAACAGATAGCTGTGGTGAGATTATAGTGCTTGCTGGCTGGGTCCATGAGCCCAAGAAATGGTTCTGTGTCTTGTCAGACCAGAGAGGGGAGGTTGTGTCTTCTTGCTACCAATTTCATTGACTGAATTGATGTTTGGAATTAGGACAGATGGTGATGGTTTTAACTAATGGGCCAAGTTAGGTCAATTTAGCTCAACCAACCAGTGGCAATGCAGGAATGCCCCTCTCTCTGGTCATTCAACAGAAGAAGATCTAGGAAATATTGTGTGCCAAGAAATGATTGACTTATCTCAAAATGGTAGAGTAATAACAGATCCTTAGACTGTTGCTTTAGTATCTCTCTTACTCACTTATAAAAACCTGATGGGGGTGAGGAGAGGTTTCTACTCAGGGCACAAGTCCCTCCAAACTTGTCAGTGCCATAATATGTTGAATTGTAGTAGGAAGCAACACATGAGGTGTTGACACTCCCAAGTGGAATATAAACTCTCTAGGACAAGAAGTAACATTTTCTTTTTAGTATGCCTAGTCTATATGTAGACTATACTAACTTGCTGTTTTAAATAAACTAAAACAAATTTAAATTAGCGTGTTAATTTGGAGATGGGTCACGTGTTAATGATAGAAGTAATTTCTGGTAAATAAGACAAATAGTTAAGTCACCATTTTTTCCAAAGGTGCTAAAAATTAATCTGAAGAAATATCAAACCAAATCTTTACTTGAAAGTGCATATTTTATACCTTGGAAAAGGAAACATTCTTTTTTCCCTGATCTATGAATACCATCAAGGGCTCATATTTTCCAACTGGTAGGGAAGTTAGGGATCATCTAACCCAACCTTTTCATTTTATAGAGAAGGACGCTGAGGCCCAGAAGAGATAATTTGCTCAAGGTCACACAACTAGCTAATGGCAGAGCTCTGGCTAGATTCCCATAGTTTTTGCCTCCTGGTCCATTATCCTTGCTATGGTACCATGCTTAGGTATGATAAGTTAGAATCATATATTTAAAAATGATAGGCTAATTTTAGAAAAATGGAGTATCCTTCCAGTTGCTATAATAATCTAACCACATCCTTGATGTTGTTTTTTTCTTAAATTCAGATTTCTTTGGAGTTAGTAAAAAAAGTAATTTTCATGTAAATTCTTATGTTCAATAATTTTTTTTGATGAATCACTCTTTCCAACAGAGTGATGTTGAATGATGGCCAGGTCATACCTCAACTTAAGCCCTCCTCTAATGTCTCATTGTGGCAGAGAGGTGATCCTGGGTTCTTGAAAGCTATGCCTGCAAAATGCCAAATTCTGGCAGGGCCTCCCAAAATGGAAAAACCTCTAGTATGTTCCTAGAAATGAACTGAATGCCTATCTTTTAGAGGACCAAAGTTAAGTTGGATAAGTTAACCTAAATTAAGTTCTAAACTAAGTGAACCAGGAGAACAATGTATACAGTAATAGAAATATACAATGATCATCTGTGAAGACTAACTATATCAGCAAAACAAGGTTCTAAAATAACTCCAAGGGTCTCATAATAAAAAAATTGCTATCCACAGCCAAAGAGGGATGTGTTGGAGTCTACAGATGAAGGCACCATCCTTCAGTTTATTTCCTTAATGAGTTTCTTATTGCATGTTTGCTGTGTCTTCAGTCACAACATGGGGAATATGGAAATGCATATTGCATGAAAACACTGGTATAACCTGTTTCAGACTGTTTACTGTCTCAGAGAGGAAGGAAGGGAGAGAACCTGAATCATAAAATGTCAGAAAACAATTGTCAAAAAATTACTGCTATGTGTAATTGAAAAAAAAGAAAATTTAAGGATAAAAAAGAGCTAAGCTAAGTTCAAACAGGCTACATATAATAAAATGGCCAACGGGTGAAGGCATGGAGCTATTGCAGTCTATATCAATTCTGAGAATATCTGTTCCGTGAAATTATGAGGTTTTAAAAGAAATTATTTACTTTAGATGGGTGACTGATTTATCTGTCAGTGTTTGGTTCCCACACTAGACAGGCCATTCAAATAATAAAAATTTATGATTAAACTTAGTCTTGTAGTAATAGTTTGTTAAAGATGATCCTCTACCACCATCCACAGCCCAAGCTCTAATTGCTTGACTGACTTCATTGATGAATTCTGGCAGGATGGGATGATGTTGGCATGTGTTATTGAAAGCATGGCTCTCCCTGCAATTGTGGGCTTTGTATTCGATTACCTTTCTGTCATTGAATCTTAGTTACTATACTTCTGGCTAGTATTCCATCTTAATTTTTTGACATATATGGTATTGTCAACATGTTTTTGTTGTGTTTGGTAGAAACTAGAGCAACACAGTGAAGGCTGAAAATCAGTGCACGGGGCAACTAGGTAGTACAGTGGATATAGTGCCAGGCCTAGAATCAGGAGGACCTGGGTTAAAATATGACCTCAGACATTTCCTAGCTGTGTGCCTCTGGGCAAGTCACTTAATCCCCATTGCCTAGCCCTTGCCATTCTTCTGCCTTAGAATTGATACTCAGGCAGAAGTAAAGGATTTTTTAAAAAAGAAGGAAAAGCAGTGCACACAGATTGACAAGACAGTTTTGGAGGAGTTCTAGAAATCTGAGCCTGTTAATGCACCATTGGAACTGTGAAATAATTTGTCTAACCATTGTGGAAGGCAGTTTGAATTATGGGAAGAAAAATGACTAAATTGTCCACATTCTCTTGACCCATAGATTCCACTGCTCATATACCTCAAGAAAGTGAATGGTAAAAGTAGCTCCCTTCCATATATATCAAAATACGTATTGCAACACTTTTTTAGTAGCAAAGAAATGGGGAAAAGAAATGCTCATACTTTGCAGATTAGCTAAACTTGGTACATGAATGTAATGGACTATTACTGCACTCTAAAAAATGGTGAATATGATGAATATAAAGAAACATAGAAAGACTTTATGAGCTGTTAACAAAGTGAAGCAAACAGAACCAGGAAAGAAATGGACATAATGACTAAAGCACGGTAAAACAGAAAGAATGACATTGAAATTGAATGCCTTGAAATCATAGTGAGCAAACATGTCTCTATAGAATGAGACAAGAGAAGCCATTTCCCCAATTCTCTTAGAAGAGGTGGGGGACTATGGGTGTGGAACATTGCTTGTGTCAGATTTTCTTGATGTATGTGTTAGTTTTGCTGAGCTGATTTTTGTTTGTTATAGGAGATGGCTCTCTAGGATGGGGAAGGAGGCTGGACCTATTGGGAAATGTAGTTTTGTAAAAACAAGATATCAGTAAAATTTTATTTTTGAAAAATGAAAATCAGTGCACACAAGTACCTGGAGCAAGTTCACTCATATTCTCAGTCTAGGCTAAGGCTAGGCAGATCCTGCATTATAATAAAGTGAAGCAGAGTTGGTCAATGCTCATTGGTCACTGCAGGTGGGATGATGGAGGTCATGGTAAACAGATCAAATGATAGAATTCTGCATTAGTCCATGCCTAAGAGCTATTGGACATGGGAACAGTAATCTCCTTTAAACATCTGCTTTGTGCTTTCTTAGAGGATCCTTGGAGAAGAGGAGTACAAAGACTCCTGATGAGAGGTAATCATTGTGGAGCCGGGGATGAGTCTTGGTCTTCTGGAGGAGTCTCCAGTTCAGGTGTCTTGGTCAGGAAAATGGATTGCAAGTAGTTGAACATGAGATTTAAAGGTATTTTATGTGATGGTATTAAGTTACAAGGTCGTTTCTTGAAAATGAATTCTTTAGTAGACAAAAAAAATCCTTACCTTCTTTCTTAGAAGTCAGTGCTGTATATTGTTTCCAAGGCAGAAGAATGGTAAGGGCTAGGCAATGAGGGTTAAGTGACTTGTCCAGAGTCACCCAGGTAGGAAGTATCTGAGGTTAGATTTGAGCCCAGGACCTCCTGTCTCCTAGGCCTGGTGTTCTATGCATTGAGCTACCTAGTTGCCCCCTCAGTAGGCTTTTTAAAGATTAAATTGTGTTGGATATGTTGGAATGTGTTGTGGAAAGATTGTAGAGTTGGAGTCAAGAGGTTTGGATTTGAATAGTAGCTCTATTCCTGTTCTACCTGTGTGACTTTGAGCAAGTTACTTAATCCTGTGGGGTCTTTGTTTCCTCACCTGTAAAATGAAGGGGTTGGAGTAGGGGCCTTTCTAAGGGCATCTCTAGAATCTTACAGCACCAGCATTCTCTGATCCATTTATCTTCTAGATCTGCCTGGGATTCGGATGGTTGGACAGGCTAGACTAGGGACCCAAAGATTAGGCAGACCTGCTCATATGGGGCAAGTGATCTTGGGAAATTCCCAGTAGTGTTTGCTTTGGTTAATTCTGGCTAGGTAGGTGTGGGGTAGCAGAGTACTCTGGTGACATATAGTGGATTTATCTTTCTCCTTGCATCCTTTTCCTTCCTAGCCTCTTTCCCTTCCATCTCCACCTCCAAACTGCCAGATAGGAGTAGAGAGGGAGTAGAATGGTCAGAGCTGAGGCCATGAGAGGTAAACTATTCTAATTCTTGTTCCTTCCATCTGGAGCCCTTCTATTGATTACATCCTTTTCCAGGAAAATTCAATTTCAAAAAGGTCAGTCTTAATTAAAAAGATTTAAAGAGTGATTCAGGTCTTACGGTTGGTTGGTTTGAATCAGTGATATTTTTTAATAGTTGCCAAGAGTTAGTTGGAATCTATGCAATGGTTTCTGAATACCTACCTGCTGTATTAATTATGACAATATTATTATTGTCAGAGAGACGGGAAACTCTTACATAGCCAGTGTAATTGTAAAGGTCAAAAACTGATGTGAGGGGAAATACATATATATATATAACAAATATTAAGTACTTGCTACATGTAAGGCCCTATTCTTGGCACTGGGAGAAAACGAGCCAGTCCCTATCTTCTATCTTTTTGAGTGATTAACCATCTCCATTGAGGTTCCCCTTCATTTCCCCATGGCAGTATTGAAATGCTTGGGATTTTGAAGGCTAGAGCTGCAGAGTACAAACTCTGTCAGGTGCTGCAGAGCTGGAAAAGCTTCAAGTACTGTGACTAATAGGCTACATGTCAACTGCTGAGCCACTAGTCTCTATAAGTCTGAAGAAGAAATTTGGCTACAAGTGACAATTTAAAAAGTCTCAGGGTAATTCTTGAACAATTTTGTGTTAAAGTATGGAGGGGCTGTGGTCTGTGTCAATGGAGGAAGGACATAACTCAGTGAAATCACACATCACTATTGGTCTGGCACTTGGCTAGGTTCAATGGGAGAGCCAAGAAAAGTATGAGTTGAGCTTCTCAGGGAACTTGTTGGGGGTGACTAAGCTTAGCTATGTGTATATATACATTATTCAGCAATGGCATGGCTGTTTATTTTCTTTCTTTTGTCTAAACTCTTACTTTCTGTCTTAGTATCAATTCTAAAGGGCAAAAAAAACCTCTTAAGGGCAAGGGCTAGGCAAATGGGGTTAAGTGACATGCCCAGGATCACACAGCTAGGAAGTATCTGAGGCCAGATTTGAACCCAGGTCCTCCTGACTCCAGGGTTGCCACTCTATCCACTGAACCACCTAGCTGCCCCGTGTTTATTTTCAAAGGCTACAGTTACTTTCCCTTATTTGGAAATGGTCCAGACGTCTACACTGAACTTATAGGACAGTGGATGGAGGAAAGAGTTAGTGCATACTCAATTACAATTTTTTCCAGCCTGCTACATATGTTACCAACTTTAGGATGTGGTCCAATTTTGGCTGCCCCTCCAAAGGTCTTTCAGCTTTAGCAGCACCACTCTGGTGATATGTGACAGATGGGCCCTCTTCCTCCCCAGCCGTCCACTTTGAAGTCACATCAACTGTTTTCAGGATTCATAATAATCATTGGCATAGTGGATCCAACCTCCAAACTGTCATCAATATGATTAGGTATTAAGACAACCAAGTTAATGGGAGTAGCCAGTTTAGCTGCTTTCATGACTTAATGGGATCTACTAGTAGGAAGAAGGATGGTGACCAGTCAGAAGATGGTTGATCTGATTTTGTATTGTCACCATCTTCATCTGGAAAAGGAAACCATCATTCTTTGACTCATATTATAGTACATACAAAATTGCATTTGGTATGAGGTTTGGGGTTTCTTGTTTCTGGGTTAGAAAAATGTGTGCATATTTCTTTTACACTAAACACTACTTTTTTCAGTTTAACAAATAATTATTAACTCCCTACTATGTGCAATCTACTTCAGTTTTAATTTCTTCTCCCTCATCTCCCCAGGCAAGAAAAACAAAACCCATTACAAATGTAACAAATATGCTTTTTGAACCATGCAAGGATGGTGCTTGGAGAATGATGATGAAGAGTTTGAAAAGGAGTTCATGGGAATTGTTGCAGCATTTTTGTGGCATACTATGTGTGACTCAGTGAAGGGAAAAGCACAGATAGCACCTGTTTCCTAGTGCCTCTGAGCCATGAATTCCATAATACATCTTCCCACCAGTCTGCATTCCCAATCCTCTTGTTAGAGACTGGAGATGACTTAGATATTCACATGTCACCTCATCACCATAGCAACACCTCCAAATATTACGCTTATATATTCATGTTAGTCTGTATCTCTACTCTCCTGTGGCAAAATATTCCAGAGATGTTAAAAAGTAGGAAGGAAAAAAGGACACAACTAATAAATCTATTCTCAACGACTGAGTCATTTGTTTTGATTACCAGGGTGACTGCCAAATGTTTAATTTAAAACTGAAATAGACCATGAGCTCATTCCCCTAACAATGCAGAGTGCTTGAGCTGATAGAGCTTGATAATGGGAGAGCCAGTTTTATCATAAACAGACTTGCAGAAAACCATATAGAACATCTTGGGCATTTTCTTTCTATTTTAGGGGTGGCTAATATGAAGCAGGCTGAGTTGGCCATTTCAAAGAAAGGCCTGGTTGTATCCATGACTTCTCAGAATTTTCTTCTGAAAAGAGTAACTTGGTTCCTTAGTTTTTATTCAGAGAATGAGACCCACCCAGAGATCTCTGGTCTGTTCAAGAACTCACAGCCAGTCCTACTAGTTTGCATTGAATCCTTCATAATAGGATCATTTCAATATAATAGATTTCCTTTGTAATCCTCTGTATTTTTTTATATTTATTCTGTAAATTTCAGTGGCTCCCTATTACCTCTAGGATCAGATATGAAATTATCCATTTGGCTTTTAAAGTCCTTCATAATCTGATCCCTTCCTGCCTTTCTAGGCTTCTTAAACTTTATTCTTTCCCCCTATCCCCACATATTCTGTGCCTCAGTGGCACTGGCCTTCTTGCTGTTTGTGGCACATAGCATGTCTCCTGTGCCTGAAATGGTCTCCTTACTCATCTCCATCTCATAGAGTAACAGTTTTCTTTCAATTCTCAGCTAAAATTCTGCCTTCCACAAGCAGCCTTTCCCAGTTTACCATAATGATTGTGTCTTCTCTCTGTTAATCATCCCCAGTTTATTCCCTCTAGCTTTTGTACATACTTGTTTGTGTGTCATCTTCCCCCTTTAGATTGTGAGCTCCTTGGAAGTAGGGCCTGGGTTTTTGCTTTTTTTCTGTATTCCCAGTGCTTAGCACAGTGCACATAGTAGGACTTACTAAATGCTAGATGATTTACTGACTCCTGAGAAGGGGTTTATAGGCTTTCTCAGACTGCCAAAAGTATTCATGACATAACAAAGGTTAAGAGCTTCTAGATTAGATTAAAAACAATTCAAGCATTGTTGTGCCCTCTGCATTTAGCCACTTGTTTGCTAGAGCTCAGTGCAAACCCACTGGTGAAGCAGTTTTCTCTTTGGGAGGGAAGAAATCTCACTAGGGCAGTGAAAGGAAGGAAAGAGAGAAGGTATTGGATGGCACAGCATTCTTTGATTTCAGGAAATAGTGAATTGCAAGAGAATATTTGGGCCATCTCTGATGGGGAGGCCACTCTGGGGTCTGTAAGACTATGCTGATAGATAAGGATTAGCAGAGACTGGAAGGGCATTAAGTGGAGTCCCAGTGAGAGACTTTATTTTGTCTGGCATCTGAAGACTAGGATCATCACCAGATTGGTTCAATGGTGCTGGATTTTATTATGTTAATATAATGTTATATTAAGTAATGAAAGACTTGTGATCTCTCTCGTTGGAGCACCCACAGTAATAGCATCATATATCTTTGAATCATGAGAGTGGATCTAACGTTTGCCATTGCTTTATAAATTTAGGTACTTTAATTTCAATTAGAGTACACTGCCACCAGGTGGTGATAGGTTCCTAGTCACATTTGCGGTCTGAGCCCAAACTGCATTTTCAATTGCACTAAGGTATTTTTACCAAAATCTATTAAAATAGCAAATCATAGCAAGCTGTAAAGCAGTAAACCACAAAATTGTTCTAGAGAAAAATTCTTAACTTGGGATCCATGAACTTTAAACAATTATATTTTAGGTACCTCGGTAGATTGAGAGCCAGGCCCAGAGATGAGAGGTCCTGGCTTCAAATCTGGCCTCAGACACTTCCTAGCTATGTTACCCTGGCCAAGTTATTTAACTCCCATTGTCTAGCTCTGATCACTCTTCTGCCTTGGAATCAAAACAATACTGATTCTAAGATGAAAGGTAAGGGGTTTTAAAAAATTATATTTTAGGGGGCAACTGGGTGGCTCAGTGGATTGAGAGTCAGGCCTAGAGATGGGAGGTATTAGTTTCAAATCTGGCTTCAGATACTTCCTAGGTGTGTGACCCTGGGCAAGTCACTTAACTCCTGTTTCCTAGCCCTTACGGCTCTTCTGCCTTGGAACCAATACATAGTATTGATTTTAAGATGGAAGGTAAGGGCTTAAAAATTATATTTTGATATCTATAATTCCATATAACTGGTTTCTTTTATAACTTTAACATGTATTATTTTGTATGTTTAAAAATGTTATTCTGATAAAGAATCCATGGGTTTTACCAAACTTGCAAAGGGGTATATAAAACAAAAATAGTTAAGAAACCATGTTACAGAGTTATGTTTGGGTGAAAAAAAACTGATTACAATTTCTTTCTAGCATTATTTCTTAACTGATAGCATATTTTAAACACAGTTCATACAGTTTTTGATTGCAATGATCTTTTCTTTTTCCCCCCATAGGATTGTTACCTTTATTTAAAAAAATTTCTTTCTCATTTTTTAAAATTTAGAATATTTTTCCATGGTTACATGATTCATGATTCTCCCACACACACACACCTTCCCCCCCCCCCTTCCTGGAGTTGACAAGCAGTTTCACTGGGTTATACATATATGTGATTAACCACATCTATGGATGTGGATAGTGTTCTTTCTCATAAGTTCCTCAGAATTGTCCTGGATCATTGCACTGCTGCTAGTACAGAAGTCTATTACATTCAATTTTACCACAGTGTATCAGTCTCTGTGTAAAATGTTCTCCTGGTTCTGCTTTCAATCTGCATCCGTTCCTGGAGGTCTTTCCAGTTCACATGGAATTCCTCCAGTTTATTATTCCTTTCAGCACACTGAAAATAGTATTCCATCATCATCAGATACCACAATTTGTTCAGCCATTCCCCAATCGATGGACACCTTCATTTTCCAGTTTTTTGCCACCACAAAGAGCTCGGCTATGAATATTTTTGTACAAGTCTTTTTCTTTATTATCTCTTTGGGGTACAAACCTAACAGTGGTATGGCTAGGTCAAATGGTAGGCATTCTTTTAAAGCCCTTTGCGCATAGTTCCAAATTGGCTTTCAGAATGGTTGGATCAATTCACAACTCCACCAGCAATGTATTAGTGTCCCAATTTTTCCACATCCCCTCCAACATTTATCACTTTCCTTTCCTGCCATATTGGCCAGTCTGCTAGGTGTGAGGTGGTACCTTAGAATTGTTTTAATTTTCATTTCTCTAATCAGGAGGAATTTAGAACACTTTTTCATGTGCTTATTGATAGTTTTGATTTCATCATGTGAAGATTGCTTATTCATGTCCCTTGAACATTTTTCGACTGGGGAAACAATGATCTTTTCTATTTCACCTTGAATTCCATTTTGTAGTCTTGTTCCTTCAGGTATATGGTTCTGAAACTTCAGGCTAGCTTGTCATCAAAAGATCTTATAGTTTTTGCTCATTTATTTATTTATTTATTATTATTAGACATTTATTAGTATTCGTTTTTAACCTGTTTACATGCTTTATGCCCCTACTTTCCCCTTCACCCCCCGC
>NW_025345019.1:0-1940 GCF_016433145.1 Gracilinanus agilis
ATTCTGTGTACCTTCAATGCTGTGCCCTGTTGTGGGGTTCCTTCGTTCCTCTGGACTCGTTTTTATTTCCCCTTGAGGGGTCCTGTGTGGTTCGGTCAGGAGAGATCAAGCAGCTGCTCCTTACTCTGCCGCCATCTTAACCGGAAGTCGAAACCATTAATCCCCCATATAGCTAGGGTGTGATAATAGCTAGACAATGCGAGTATAGAGGTTTCCAGGTGCCATAGGTGGTAATTCTTAATGTTCAAGGCTGCTCTGTCTAGGGAGGAGTGGCACCCTGTTCAAAGCTGCTCTGTCTAGGGAGGAGTGGTGTCCCAGGAACTATAAATTCCAGATAACTGCCTTGCTGAGCAAAGCATGATGTTATCAAAACCCCCTTCCTTAACAGGGTATGATGCTGTCAAGCTGTTAGCTATGAGTATCAGCTGTTTGGCTACAACAGAGAGATATAGAGAATGAGGCAAAGACAGAGAGAGAAAGTCAGAGAAGAGGACGGATGAGTCAGAAGGGTAGAGAGAGAAGGGAGAAAAATGGAAGGAGGGAGAAAAAGAAAGGGGATGATGAGAGAAAAAGGGAAAAGGGAGGAAAGTGAGAGGGAGAAAAATGGGAGGGGGAGTCAGAAGGGGATGGAGATGCAAGAGAGGGGAGAGAGATGTGAGAGGAAAGGGGACAGTCAGAAATAGAGCAAAGACGGAAGGGTAAAGGAAGAGAAAGAAAAGGAAAGAGAAACATGGAGAGACAGACAATGGTAGAGACAGCAAGAGGGAGATAGAAAAACAGAAAGATGAAGAGAGGGGCAGAGAAGACAAGAAACTTAGTGCTAGAGGAAGAGACCGAGATAGGAAAGAATGGGGGAAAGACAGGAAGGGGATGGGGAGAAACACTGAGAGGGTAAGAGAGAGGAAGGAGGCAAGATACAATGAATCAATTTCTATGAGGGAGAGAGGCAGAGAGCAAGTAAGAAAGGAGACCAAAGCAAGAGAGTTGGAGGAAAGGAGATAGAGATAGAAATATATTAATAGGGAATTGAGAGACAAAGGGAGAGAGAGAACCTGAAGAATAGGTATAGAAAGATAGAGAAAGGAGGGGATAGAGAGTCAGATAGAGAGGTCTACAGAAAGAGATGCAAATAACCAGAGGGGGTAAGAATGAGAGAGAGAAAGAGAGAGGGAGACAGAAAGATAGTGAGATGGAGAGAAAACAAAGGGAGAGGGAGAGAAAAGAGAGGCAGGAACAAGAGAGAGAGAGAGGGGTAGCAAAAACAAGAAAGAGACAGAAAAAGAATCAGAGAGACAGGCAGCTATCACGATAGAGAGAAGGAGGAAGAGACACAGAATGATAGAGACAGACAGAGAAAGGGAAAGAAAGATAGAGGGACTGAGGGACAGGAAGAGATAGGGAGAGACACAGATGGGGAGGGGGAGAGAGGGAAAGAGACAAAGAAGGGGGAGAGAAAAAGAAGGGAGAATGATGGGAACAAAGAGATGGTGGGGGGCAACATGGTAGCTCAGAGGATTGAGAGCCAGGCTGAGAGACAGGTGGCCGGCTCTAAGATCCAACCTGGCCTCTGACACTTCCTAGCCTTGTGACCCCGGGCAAATCCCATGACCCCAAATGGCTAGCCCTTACCACTCTTCTGCCTTAGAGCCAATGCACTGTATTGATTATAAAAGGGAAGGGAAGGGTTTTAAAAGAGAAAGATGGAGGGAAAGAAACAGAGAAAGGGAGAGAGAGGGAAAGAAAATGGGACACGGAGAAAGAGAGATGGAGAGTCCGAGATGGAGAGAGATAGAACAAGAAAGAAGCAGTCAGAGACAGAAAGACAGACATGGAGATGGGGAGAGAGAGAAACAGAGAGTGGCAGATGTTAAGAGAGAGAAAGTGAGAAAGCACCAGAGACAGTCAGTCAGAAACAGAGGGTGGGAGCAAGAAAGTATAGA
>NW_025345020.1:0-2408 GCF_016433145.1 Gracilinanus agilis
TTGGGGGAGCCCGGCTGGGGCGGCCGGGGGATATGCTTGTTCTTCTTCTTGGGCAGCTTCTGCTTTGCCATGGCCAGCGAGTAGTACATGCCAAAGTTGTTGACGATGACGGGCACGGGCATGGCGATGGTGAGCACGCCGGCCAGGGCGCACAGGGCCCCCACCAGCATGCCCGACCAGGTCTTGGGGTACATGTCCCCGTAGCCCAGCGTGGTCATGGTGACCACGGCCCACCAGAAGCCGATGGGGATGTTCTTGAAGTAGGTGTGGTTGGAGCCCAGGATGTCGTCGGGGTCGGCGCCGATGCGCTCCGCGTAGTAGATCATGGTGGCGAAGATGAGCACGCCCAGCGCCAGGAAGATGATGAGCAGCAGGAACTCGTTGGTGCTGGCGCGCAGCGTGTGGCCCAGCACCCGCAGCCCCACGAAGTGGCGCGTCAGCTTGAAGATGCGCAGGATGCGCACGAAGCGCACCACGCGCAGGAAGCCCAGCACGTCCTTGGCCGCCTTGGAGCTCAGCCCGGACAGGCCCACCTCCAGGTAGAAGGGCAGGATGGCCACGCAGTCGATGATGTTCAGGCTGCTCTTGAGGAACTCCACCTTGTCCGGGCAGAAGGTGACGCGCATGAGGAACTCGAACGTGAACCACACCACACACACGCCCTCCACGTAGGTCAGGAAGGGCTCCGTCTCCACCTCCACGTTGGTCACGTTCTCGGGGGGCTCGCCGGGCACCGAGGACGCCTGAGTCACAGTCTTGTTGTGGATGTGGATGAAGCCCTCGTGGGTCTCCAGGCAGAATGTGGTGATGGAGATGAGGATGAAGAAGAGTGAGGCGAAGGCTACATACTGTGGGGGAGGGAGCAGAGGGTCACCCCCAGATACCCACGTCGAGGCCCCCCACCCCCCTCGGGAGAGCCAGCCAAACTGGGGCCTCCCTTGGGAGACGGAGGGGCCCGGGCCCCACAGAGCCCCTCGGAAATCCCCATTCCACCCCTCAGATCCAGGTTGGCTCGAGGGCGAGGCGAGGGGCAGGGACCCCCGAGTCTGAAGGCTGCCTAGAGCCCTCTTACTCGTGGGGCCGATGGGACAGGGGACCCTGGGATCTGAGCCAGAAGGCGCTGGGCACTCTGGGAGCCCAGCTCTGTAGACCAACTCTGGGTGCTGGGGGTGTGTTTCCCGTAGGTGGTAAGGGAGGTCCGAGCTCAGGCTCTGACTGTGCCTTGCTGGGTGACCTTGGGCCGGTCCCTTCCCCTCTGGGGGGAGGGAGAGAAGGGGCTAGGGCACATCTCCCTCTACTTCCCAGTGCTGCTTGTCCCGCCCCGCCCCCCTTTCCCCTCCTCCCCCTGCTTCTCCGCAGTGAGCGGAGTGATGGGGCGCCGCAGTACGCATGCTCAGGACACCCCCCCCAGTGGTGAAGGCTGCGGCACCGCAGTGGGGGCGGGGCGAGACCAGCACCGAGGACAGCTCCCGCCGCACTGCGCAGTCGCAGCATCGGCCTGGCTTTAACCCCATCCCCACCGGCGCCGCACTGCGCAGCTGCGGGAGCCTCCGTACACCTGCCCCCCCGCCCCCCTTAACTTCTACCCAACTCCGCCGGGTTGGAAGGAGAGCAAAAGAGGAAGGGGCAACCCGCGCAGGACGCAGCCGCAGAAGCGGTTCTGCAACCCCAGCGGGTTTAACTCCTTCTTTCCCCGAGAGTTGAGGGAAGGAAGGGGGAGTGTCGAGGGGGAGGGGGAGGCCCCGCCCCTCAGCAGCTCTCCCGAAAGGAGGTCACGGGGAGGAGGGGGGGGGAAAATCTAAGAGCCACGTGCCCCCTTCCCCTCCCCGTCTCCCAATCCTGCATACTCAGCGTTTCTCTGGGACCTAACTTTCCCCGGGAGTACAAGCCACCTCCTCCACGCAGCCCCCCGGGGGGAGGAGGAGAAAGAGGGAGGGGGGAGGGGGATGCGGCATTGCAGCGGCTCCCTTGTCCTTTCCTGGCCCGGGACGCAGCCAGTCCTGGGGGGAGGGGAACGGACAGGTCCTGGCCCTCCTAGGCTACCCGACTGCCCACCACCCCCTTGCCCTTTTCGCCCATCTCTTCTGGGACAGAAAGAGACGCCTGGGGCTGGAATCTCGGGGTGGGGAGAGGGAAGGGAAGGGTCCAGGACTCTCCGGACGCCAGAGAACTCCTGGAGGGAGGTGCAAAAGTCAGGGAAAGTTTTTCCAAGGGGCAAGGGCTGCATTGGGCGGGAAGGGGCGGGTCTTTGAGGGACAGAGGGTCCTGCAGTGGTGTCTTAGGGGCTCGGGAACCGCGGGTCTGGGCCGAGGGCTCCGGCTGCCCTTTGCCAAGGCCCGGAGGGAGCTCCTTCAGTCCATGGGTACCTAAGGGGGCCTTAGGGCAGGGGGAAGGGGGAGGGTGTGCGG
>NW_025345021.1:0-2458 GCF_016433145.1 Gracilinanus agilis
GCTTATTGATAGTTTTGATTTCTTTATCTGAAAATTGCCTATTCATGCCCCTTGACCATTTATCAATTGGGGAATGGCTTGATTTTTTATATAATTGATTTATTTCCTTGTATATTTGAGTAATTAGACCTCTGTCAGAATTTTTTGTTATAAAGATTTTTTTTCCCAATTTGTTGTTTCCCTTCTGATTTTGGTTGCATTGTTTTTATTTGTACAACATATTTTTAATTTAATACAATCAAAATTATTTATTTTACATTTTGTAATTTTTTCTAACTCTTGCTTCCTTTTAAATTTTCCCTTTCTCACAGATCTGCCAAGTATACTAGTCTGTGTTGACTTTATTTACTTATAGTTTCCTTTTTTTAATATTCAAATCATTCACCCATTCTGAATTTATCTTGGTGTAGGGTGTGAGATGTTGGTCTAAACCTAATGTCTCCCATATTGTTTTCCAATTTTCCCAACAGTTTTTGTCATATAGTGGATTTTTGTCCTCAAAGTTGGGCTCTTTGCTTTATCATACACTGTATTGCTGACATCACTTACCCCAAGTCTATTCCATTTATCCTCCATTTTGTCTCTTAGCCAGTGTCATATTGTTTTGATGACTGCTGCTTTATAGTATAGTTTAATATCTGGTACTGCTAGGCCACCTTCCTTCATGTTTTTTTTTCATTATTTCCTATGATATTTTTGATCTTTTGTTCTTCCAAATGTACTTTGTTAGTTTTTTCCTAATTCAGTAAAAAAGTTTTTTTTGGTAGTTTGGCTAGGTATGGCTCTAAATAGGTAAATTAATTTGGGTAGAACACTCATTTTTATTATGTTAGTTCATCCTACCTATAAGCAATCAATGTTTTTCCAATTGTTTATATCTAATTTTAATTGTTTGGAAAGTTTTTTGCAGTTGTATTCACATAATTCCTGTGTTTGTTTTGGTAGATAGATTCCTAAGTATTTTATATTGTCTAGGGTCATTTTAAATGGTATTTCTCTTTCTACCTCTTGCTGCTCTAATGTGTTGGAAAAATATAGAAATGCTAATGATTTATGTGCATTTATTTTGTATCCTGCAACTTTGCTAAAGTTGTTGATTATTTCTACAAGCTTCTTAGTTGATTCTCTAGGATTTTTTAAGTAGACCATCATATCATCTGCAAAGAGTGACAGCTTAGTCTCATCATTGCCTTTTTTAATACCTTCAATTCCTTTTTCTTCTCTAATTCCAACTACTAGTGTTTCTAGTACTATGTTGAATAATAGAGGTGATAATGGGCATCCTTGTTTTACTCCTGATCTTATCGGGAAGGCTTCTAATTTATCCCCATTGCATATGATGCTTGTTGATGGTTTTAGTTATATATTGTTTATTTTTTTAGGAAAGGACCTTCTATTCGTATACTTTCTAGTGTTTTCAGTTGGAATTGGTGTTGTATTTTGTCAAAGGCTTTTTCAGCATCTCTTGAAATAATCATGTGGTTTTTCTTGGTTTGTTTGTTGAAATGGTCAATTATGTGTATGGTTTTCCTGATGTTGAACCATACTTGCATTCCTGGTATAAATCCCACCTGATCATGGCGGATAGTTCTCTTGATCACTTGCTGGAGTCTTTTTGCTTGTATTCTATTTAAGGTGTTTGCATCTATGTTCATTAGGGAGATTGGTCTTTAGTTTTCTTTCTCTGTTTTTGATCTACCTGGCTTTGGAATCAGTACCATATTTGTGTCATAAAAGGAATTCGGAGGACTCCTTCTTTGCTTATTATATCACATAATTTGGTTAGTATTGGGATTAGTTGTTCTTTGAATGTTTGATAGATTTTATTTGTTAATCCATTAGGCCCTGGTGATTTTTTTCTTAGGGAGTTTGTTGATGGCTTGTTCAATTTCTTTTTCTGGTTGGGATTGTTTAAGAATTCTATTTGTTCTGCTGTTAATCTAGGCAATTTACATTTTTGTAAATATTCATCCATATCACCTATATTGCTATATTTATTGCCATATAATTGGGCAAAGTAGTTTTTAATGATTGCATTAATTTCCTCTTCATTAGAGGTAAGGTCTTCCTTTTTATCTTTGATACTGTTAATTTGTTTTTCTTCTTTCCTTTTTTAAATTAGATTGACCAGTACTTTGTCTATTTTTTAAAATGCCAGCTTCTAGTCCTATTTATTAATTCAATAGTTCTTTTACTTTCAATTTTACTAATTTTTTTTGATTTTTAGTATTTCTAATTTAGTTTTCATCTGGATATTTTTAATAAGCTTGCTTTATAGTTTTTTAAGTTGCCTGCTCAATTCATTAATCTTTGCTCTCTCTATTTTATTAATAGATACACTCAAGGATATAAATTTCCCTCTGAGCACTGCCTTAGCTGCATCCCACAAAGTTTGGTAGGATGTCTCATTGTTGTCATTTTTTTCAATGAAATTGTTGATTGTTTCTATGATTCCTTC
>NW_025345022.1:0-2638 GCF_016433145.1 Gracilinanus agilis
AACTTATGGTCTCAGTAACTCACAGGATAAAGAGAATATTTTCCTCATTAATATCCACATTTCCATTCTAAAGTTACCAGAAATAAGTCCATTGCCTTTTTCATCATGGTGATAAAGATTTTCTCTTAAGGTCTTCTTACTCATATTTCCCCTAGATTTTTAAAATCAAGAATATCTTTAGATCTACCACATATCAGGGACCAGAAAAATTCATTAAAATGGTTTGAGCTAGGTGGCTCAGTAGATAGAGAGAGCCAGGCCTAAAGACTAGAGCAGTGATGGGCAACCTTTTGAGCTTGGTGTGTCAAATTTCGCCAAAAAACCGAACATAACTCAAGTGGTGTGTCACTTTGAGAAAAAAAACATAATTTTGCTATATTTATAGTTTAAATAACAAAAATGTATAATTTTAATATAAAAATGTATTTAATAAACCAAAAACTAATTATTTAACTTACCTGCTTAATGACAGTTGTTTTGGCCTACAGACCTCCAGAACAGTGTCTACACAATATTACACTACAGCAAATGTTTCATCCTCAGCATGTGACCCCATATTTCTCTGTATGCAGCTGCATGAGGCCTCGTGTCATTGAAAATGGCTCTCTCTATCCACTGAAAAAATGTTCCTAATAGTGATTTTTTAAAAATTTACCCAAAATGGAATTGACTACATTGGAAGACAGCAGGCTCTCCTTCACTGAAGGCCTTCAAGGAAAGACTCCATGAAGACTTGGGACGTTTTAAAGGGGGAATTCTCAACTTGTTATGAGTTAGACTAGAGGTTTTCTGAGATTTTCTGTGTCTGTGAATACCAGGAAATGACACCACAAGAAGATCTAAGCTCTGATACAAGGAGGGTTGCAATAAGCCTCAAAGGTGGGCTATTCCATGTCTTCATAAACTTTGCTGAAGTCTTAGCCATCCTCAAGGTCAGATTGTCTTTTCTGAGGAGTCCTACAAAAGACAGGAGGCCTCCAGCCAAGGGTATTCATGTCATCCTCCAAACATCACTTTGTTATTTTTTATTTTTTCAAATTAAAACCCTTACCTTCTGTCTTGGAGTCAATACTGTATATTGGCTCCAAGGCAGAAGAGTCCTAAAAGCTAGGCAATGGGGGTCAAGTGACTTGCCCAGGGTCACACAGCCGGTAAGTGTCTGAGGCCGGATTTGAACCTAGGACCTCCGGTCTCTAGGTCTGACTCTCAATCCACTGAGCTACCCAGATGCCCCCTCCAAATATCACTTTACTCAGACAGAAGAGCCATAGAAACAAAACCCAGATGGCTCAAGCTACTCAGATTTAATGGGCTCATTTCAATGAAGGATGGACCAACAAAACAAAGGCTCCAGCCTCCCCACCTGCTATAGACTACTCATTCTGCTCACCTTCAGCTGTGCCAGTCTTTCATGGCTAAGATTTTAGACATCCATTCCCTGCTCCCCAACAACACAGTCACCTCAAACTCCTGCCCATCAATGAGTCCTGGGGCAATGGATTGTGCAGGCTTTGAAGAAACCTACTGTCAGTCCTCTAGGCCTACCATAAACCCTGCCTGCAGCAATGGGGCCATTAACACTGGCTGGAGTCTTAGATCTTCCAGGGAAGCATGAAAGCAAAATTGCTTCTTATCTTAACCAGATGGGGCTTTGGAGATAGAGCATACAACTAGCAAACTGGGAAAAACTGGGAAAACAACAGAAAACTGGAAAGACCAGGCTATGGAAACCCAAGCAGGAGATTCATCTGACCTTGCCAAGAAGCTAAAGAATACACAAACTCATCTTAAGGTTTCAGATCAAGAGAAACGGTAGCTCTAGAGTATTTAAAACTGTCAATGACTCCTTCAAGAGATCAAAATGCAATCAATAAGTAGCCATCCACTATGTGCCGGGCACTGTCCAGCACAAGTACTGGAGTCTTGTCAATAGTCTTATTGACTGACCGCATGGTTCTAACCTACTCTTCCCAACCACCATCCCCCATCTCACATTATTAGCCCAAGGATATGTGAATATGTTTGGATAGATGGGAATTGCTTAAAAACATTACTCATTCTTTGAAAGTTCTAGAATTTAAGACATCCAAAGCTCCAAAACTGTTTCCCAAGCAAAGCCATGTCTTTGCAGCATGTAAGAGATATCCTTGAGGTCATAATGCACGCAAGACCAGTGTCCCCCTTTGGTTTCCCCATACTCCTCCATGACCCTGTTTGTTGTTCCAAAGAGAAAACAGGGGCCTGGGACGCAGTGTCTCCAAGCCCCTTCCTCTCTCCCTCCTCTGTGACTTCATCATAGGATCAGAGATCTAGAGCTCGATGGGCCTTGAAGGCTTTCTTCTCTAACCCTTTCATTTTACAGATGAGGAAACTGAGATTCATGAGGTTAAGTCCAATCAAGATGACCTGCTTCCTGTTTCCCATATGCAGCATTCCATTTCTCCTCTTGACACTCCCCATGTCTAGAACAACCACTCTTCTCTCTATCCTCCACCTCAAAGAAACCCTAGTTTCTTTCCAAGTTCAGTAGAAATGCCATCTTTCAGAGGAAGCCTTTCCTGATGCTCCCAGATACTAGAAACCTCCCTCTCACAGTCACTTCTTCTAGTTTTTCAATGTTGTCACAAAACTCCAAAAT
>NW_025345023.1:0-9721 GCF_016433145.1 Gracilinanus agilis
ATATATATATATATATCCCTAGTAGTGGTATTGTTGGGTCAAAGAATATGCACAGATTTAAAGCCCTTTGGGCATAGTTGTAGATTGCTTTCTAGTGTGGTTGCATTGGTTCACAACTCCAGCAGTGCTTTAGAGTCCTAATTTTCCCACATTCTCTCCAACATTTGTCATTTCCTGATAGGTAGGAAGTGAGTTGTTTTAAATTGCATTTCTCTAATCAGTAGTGATTTAGAACATTTTTTATTAGAACAACTATAGATAGCTTTGATTTTTCTTCTGAAAACTGCTCATTAATATCCCTTAACCTTTTTTCAACTGGAGAATGACTTGTATTCTTAACATTTGATCCAGTTCTTTATATATTTCAGAAATGAGGACTTTATTAGAGAAACTTGCCAAAAATTCTCCATCCCCACATTTTCTCGGTTTCCTTATAATCATGGCTACATTGGTTTTGTTTGTACAAAACTTTTTAAATTTGATATCAAAGTTATCATATACATACATATGCCCCTCTAGGACAAGGACATCTAGGTAGAGCAGAGGCCTGGAATTGGGAAGATATGAGTTCAAATGTGGCCTCAGACATTAGCTATATGATCCTGGAGAAGTCACTTAACCTCTGTTTGCCTCAGTTTCTCATCTGTAAAATGAGGACACTGGAGAAGGAAATGGCAAGCCACTCCTGAATCTTTGACAAGAAAACTCCATGGACAAGCCCATGGGATCATGAAAAATTGGACACAACCCAACAATAAAAAAACAATTCTTTCTCTTGTTTAGTCACAAATTCTTCCCTTATCCATAAATCTCACAGGGAAAATATTCCATGTCCCCCAATTTACTTATGATATTATCCTTTATGTCTAAATCTTGTGCCCATTTTGACCTTTTTTCAGTGTATGGTGTAGTATGTTGGTTTATACCTTATTTCTGCCAAATTATTTTTTCCCACAAAGTTTCAATCAGATTTAGAAGTTCTGGTTACTTCCTTCTGCTAAGATTTACTCTCATCGATTATAGTTCTGCCCCCTGAAACAAAGAAACACACATCTAATCTCTTTTCAGTGTGACAGTTCTTTAGATATTTGAATGTAATTATGTTTCCATCAAAGTTGCTTCCACTAGTTACTTCAGTTACTCTTTCGATGATATGACTTCTTTCCCCCATACCATTCTGGTCACTGTTCCATGGATGTGTGCTAGCAGATCTTTGTTATTTTTAAAATGTAAAACTTAGAATGGGTCACGATGTTCTAGATGTTGTCTGAATACAGTGGGACTCTCACCATCCTCGCTCTGGACAGCGTATCTCTCATTGTCTTCTTTTGGTTGCCAAATCACACTTGTTTCATGTTGAATTTGCACCAGATTTTCTTTGTCCATTTTCCTCTCTATCTTGTTCTAATACATTTGATGGTTCCAACCAAAGTATGAACTTTACATTTCTCCCCATGAAATTTAATTTCAATAAATTTAGCCTAATATTCTTGCTTAGTGATAAGTAAAATGGGGACACTGGAGAAGGAAATGGCAAGCCACTCCTTAGAGATCTTTATCTCCCGTATATTGTATATTACCTGCTTATGTCAGGCTAATAACATCAGCATAGTTGATAAGAATGCCTTTTAAAGTTTTATCCAAGTCACTGAAAAAAAACCAAAAAAACCCAAGAAGCAAAGGCAGCATGATTATGCATCAGACCCAGGTTCAAATCCCAGATCAGATGCTTTCTAGCTGTGACCCTTCCCAAGTCTCTTAATCACTCTGTGATTCAGTTCCTTTATCTGTAAAGTGAAGGTAGGGGGTGGGTATAGCCTTGATTATCTATGACATCTCTTCTAGCTCTAAGTCTCTGATCCTACCACATTCCTGGGGCATTCCTTTAGGGACCTAACATTAAACTTTAATTGTACTCTTTGGTTCTAGTCATGCAACTAGTTTTGAGTACATTTAATTATGCTTTTATCTAGTCCAGACCTTTCTATTTTACCATGAGAACAGCATGAAATAATTTTAGATACCTTCCTATAATCTAGTTATGTTGTTTCTTTGGCGTTCACCCAAATGCAATTCATTCTGTCATTAAAGGAGTTGAGGTTAGTCACATCTTAATGGAGCCATGCTGACTATTTTCTTTTCTTTATACTCATAAACTTTCCATTAATAATAGAAATATTATTACTTGTTACATTAATCACATATAATTATTATATATTATATTATTAAAATAATAGGAATTATTATATATTATAATAAAACACTAGAATTTTGTCGGGAATTGAAGTACCCCGTAGTACCTTTCATTTGCAGATGCTACCTTCTATTCTTTTTGAAAATAGGGACAATATTTGCAGGCTTCTAGTCCCACAGCGGGGGTTTTTCCCTCCATGATTATTCAGAGGTCACTGACATTAGTTTAGCAATCACCTCCTCCAGTTCCTTGCAGTACCAGTAGAATGCCAGAGTCACTAGATGCTCTTATCTTTTCCCTTATCTTGGTTTTAAGTGCTCTGTTGACTTTTTTTTGAATTGTCTTTCCAAATACTAGTGTTTTTTGCTAGAAAAAAAAATAGAAACAAAATAAAAATTTCTTATACCTACCTACCCCATCCATGCCAAGCAAACAGCCTATTCTCTTCTGTGATTTCCTTTTTTTAAAAATTTAACCATTTATTAATATTCATTTTAACATGGTTACATGATTCATGCTCCTCCTTTCCCCTTCACCCCGCCGCACTCCCCCCACCCATGGCCAACGCACATTTCCATTGGTTTTAACATGTGTCATTGATCAAGACCTATTTCGAAATTGTTGGTAGTTGCATTAGTGTGGTAGTTTCGAGTCCACATCCTCAATCATGTCCACCCCAACTCATGCGTTCAAGCAGTTGTTTTTCTTATATGTTTCCTCTCCTGCAGTCCTTCCTCTGAATGTGGGTAGTGTTCTTTTCCATAAATCCCTCAGAGGTGTCCTGGATCACTGCATTGCTGCTAGTACAGAAGCCTATTACATTCGATTTTACCATAATATATCAGTCTCTGTGTACAATGTTCTTCTGGCTCTGCTCCTTTCACTCTGCATCTGTTCCCGGAGGTCTTTCCAGTTCACATGGAATTCCTTCAGTTCCTTTTAGCACAATAGTATTCCATCACCAACATATACCATAATTTGTTCAGCCATTCCCCAATTGAAGGACATACCCTCCTTTTCCAGTTTTTTGCCACCACAAAAAGCACAGCTATAAATATTTTCGTACAAGTCTGTTTATTTATGATCTCTTTGGGGTACAAACCCAACATTGGTATGGCTGGTGTGATTTCCTTTTTGCCTCATAGCTTAATTTAAAATAAATGCACCCCCCAAAAGCCCTTTTTTGTTATTCTCAGAATTTGTTATATTCATGCTCTTTTACTTTCCATTGTTTCTATGTTGTGATTATTTAGTTGTCTTTGTGACTCCTTTAGGCAAGGATACTGGAGTGGTTTGCTATTTCCTTCTCCAGCTTATTTTGCAGATAAGGAAACTGAGACAATCAGGGTTAAGTGATTTGCCCAAGGTCACGTAGCTAATAAGTGTCTGAGGCTGGATTGAACTCAGATCTGGCTGTGTATCCCCTGAACTGCCTAGCTGCCATGTAATATCTATATAGATTTATACCCATAGATTTATAACCATCTATATAGATTTATACCAATACAAAGAATGAACTTGTCATTAAGACAAATTATTGATCTATGGTAATTTAACATCCTTTAGCCTATTTCCACAATTGTAAAATGGGCAGCTAGGTGGGTGCTCTGGAGCTAGGAAGATCTGAGAGCAAATCTGCCCTCAGATGCTTACTAGTTGTGTGACCCTGGGCAAGTCCTTTCACCCTGTTAATCTCAGTTTCCTCATCCATAAAATGAGCTGGAGAAGGAAATGGCAGGGCAGCTAAGTAGCTCATTGGAAAGAACGAAGTCTGGAGACAGGAGGTCCTTGGTTCAAATCTGGCCTCAGACATTTCCTAGCTCTGTGGTTCTGGGCAAGATACTTATTTCTACTTGCCTAGTCTTTATTATTCTTCTGCTTTGGAACTTATATTTCATATTGATTCTGAAACAGACGGTAATTATTCTCACTAAATAAATAAATAATAATAAAAAAAAGGAAATGACAAATTGCACTTGTATCTTTGCCAAGAAAATCCCAAATGGGGTCATGAAAAGTCAGCCATGACTGAACAACAAAAATGAGGATGAGATTGTGCCAACCTATCTCTAGGTTTTTCTGAGGATCACCAAAGTGCTATATGAAGCTGAGCTGTGGTTAAGAGTAGTGATTCTTGAGTACAAAGATGATTTTTCCCTTTTGTTTTCCTGTCACAGGGCAGTGTATTATTGCACATATTAGTCACTTAAAGGACTTCAGTTGTGTTGAACTGAATTATTTCAGTTAGCTGTATAGAAAGATTCCTAGCTTTGCACTTTCTTACTACATTGAAAGAGTGATTGGCTTATTTAAAAATGCCTTGTTTGCTTTGGCAGTTTCTCTCTCTCTTGTCCAGCTGTTTTTGCCAAAGATGATCCTTCTAAACTTAATAGCTGTAAGATCTTGGATAAGTCTTTTAACTTTTCTGAACTTCATTTTCCTCATTTGTAAACTGAGAATAATAGTGTGTGAAAGATTTCAAACTAGCAGCAACCCTATGGGAGAATGGCCCAAATCACTAATAATTAGAGAAACGAAAACTAAAGAAACTTTGAATTTTCACCCCACATACATTAGATTGGCTAAGTTGACAAAAACAGAAAATGTCAAATTCTGGGGGATAGGGAGCTCTGAGACAAAACAGGTACTGTTTTATTTATTATTATTTATCATTTATTTATTTTAATTAATAGTAATAAAACATTTATTATTAGTTAATGTCCTGTTGGTGGAGCTGTGAACTGGTCCATCCATTTCGGAAAGCAATTTGGAATTTTTCCCTAAGAGTTACTAACTTGTTCATATCTTTTGATTCCTCGGATACCATTCTTAGGACTTTATCCCAAAGTGATCAAAGAAAGAGAAAAAAGACCCCTATTTACAGAAATATTTATAGCAACTCTTTTTGATTTGTTAAAAACTGGAAACCAAGGGGTTGTTCATCAGTTGGGAAATGGTAGAACAGCGATGGCATATGAATGTGATTGTGTTATAAGAAATGATGAAGGGAAGCAATTTCAGAGGAGATACCTGAGGACACTCCTGTGAACTGATACAGAGTGGAATGAGCAGAACCAGGAGAACAGTTTGAATTTAATACACATCAATGAAGTTAGCAAATATAATTCCAGAGAAACCATGATGAAACAGGTTGCCCACCTCTTGAAAAAGACACTCCAGGTACAAACTGAGACATATCTTTTTGGATATAATGTGGAAATTTGTTTTGTATGACTATGCATATTTATTCCAAGGAATTTGTTTTTATTTTTCATTGGGGGTGAGAGAGGAGATAAGCAGAAAAGATAAAATTTTAATTAATTGAAAAATTAAATTAAATTTAAAAAAATTATACACAAGGTACTTAACCTCACAGGGTTGTTGTGAAGATCAAATGAGAATTTCTATGAAGAGTTCTTCTGACTGTTGGTAATGATAGGAGAGCATCACCTATACACATATCCATGTTGCAGGTATATCAGCTCTAATATGGGCATCTAGGTGGTATAGTGTGCTAGACTTGGAGTCAGGAAGACCTGAGTTAAAATCCAGCATGAGATATTTACTAGCTGTGTGATCCTGGGCAAGTCCCTTAACTTTCTTTGCCTCAGTTTTCTCATTTCTAACATGAGGCTCTTTGTAGCACCTACTTTACAGAGTTATTGTGAGGATCCAATGAGATAATTATAGCACTTAGTCCGGTACATTGTAAGCATTAAATAAATGTTATTCTTATCTGCAAAGTTACAGTTCTTTACAGAGGTTGATTTATTTTTTCCTTAAGTCACTTTGTCTACTGACAATCTTCTGAATTGGCATGCATTCTCTCTTTCTCTCTCTACCCCTTTCTCCCTCTCTCCCCTCCTCCTCTTCCTCCTTCTCTCTCTCTCTCCCTCCCCTTTTCCCCTCTCTCTTTCCCCTCCCTTTTTTCCCCTCTCTCTCCCTCCCCCTTTTCCCTTCTCTCTCCTCTCTCTCTCTCTTCCCCTTTCCCCTCCCTCTCTCTCTCTCTCTCTCTGTCTCTCTCTGTCTCTCTGTCTCTCTGTCTCTCTGTCTGTCTGTCTGCCCCTCTCTCTCTCTCTCTCTCTCTCTCTCTCTCTCTCTCTCTCACACACACACACACACACACACACACACGCTCACGTATAGCTAGTGATAGGTGCCATAATGTTGGACAGTATCCACTTCTAGCTATCATAGTATTAAAAAAAAATGGGGATGCTACTCTTTTCACCAGATATCAGGGAGGAATTGTATAAATTATTGGAACCTCCGTGTACTTTGCCTTGTGGGTTGTTTCAGTCTTAGTTACCAGTTAATCTCTCCCCCTATCTTTATTCGTACCTCAAATACATTTTGGGGAAAAAAAACGGGGGGAACAGGGAAAGGATTTCTTTTTAAAACTCTAATCAAGCTAATTAAAATCCCTTTTTCATGGATGGAGGGTTTATTTTGCTCCCTGGTTTGTGATTGTGGATGGCGTATCTTTCTTAGATGTCCCTCAAAGTCATCTGTCATGAAGGGATGGAGAAAAAACCTGATTTGATGCTGCTTATTGTGTTTATTTCGCTCTCCGGGTCTGACAGGGTCTGTTTTGCTCACTCTAGTACTATCTTTCTCATGGGACCAGTGAAGCAGTTGAAACGCATGTTTGAGACTACACGACTGATTGCAACCATCGTGATGTTGGTAAGGATTGCATTTTAGCCAGGATTCCAAATGGAGAATTTAAAATTCTGTTGTAAAGTCTGATTTTTTAAAAAAAATAGTAATTTCTATACTACTTCTTTCTTTTTCTTTGCTTTGAACTATCCCCCGTCTTAGAATTGGTGTTAAAGTAATTTCTTTTCATCTAGTTAAAAAAAAATCTTCCTTTAACAAGTAGTTCATTCGTGATTTAGAAATGCCATTTCTGGTGAGCTCCTCCAGAGGGCAATGCCTGTCAAGATTGTAGTTTCTTAACTGATGGGTTAATTAAAAGAGGAGTGTTAGCTTTCTGGGGAAGATGGGAACATACCCATCCCAGGCCAAGAGGCCTTGGCTTTTCCTTCAGAAATATAAAAATTCCTTCTGTTGGTGTAACCTAGTTTTCCAGGATTGGCATTCCTTTTCTCCATTCTGGATTGGTACCTTCAGTCTTGTTTTCATCTTTCCACCCTCTCTCTCCTGCTGCCATGTTCATTCTATCCTCTCTGCGCCTTTGCAGATGCTGTTACCTCTACCTTTGGTGTCTTCTTCTCATCTCTCTGGCTATTCCTTCATTCCAGGCCCAGGACAAGTGCAACTTCTACTCTGAAGCCTCCCCGGACTATTCCATTCTGCCTAGAAACGAAGGATTTATAGAGGGAAGGGAATTTAGATCATCTAGCCCAACTATTGTAAAATTGCTTTCTATTGTTCCCTCCTTTGAACTCATAGCATCCTTCCTGTGGGTACCAGATAGCTCTGGGCCTCAGTTTCCTTCAAAATAAAGAGAGGAGGGGAGGTTAGATGGTCTCTGAAATCCTTTTTTCATTTCAGTCTATTCTACTATGAGCTCAGATTTGATTGTACATTTTATTCTCATGTTATCTATAACGAAGAATACAATTATAGCTGCTGCCACTGCCCTATTTTCCAAATCATCTAACAGTGGAAGACATGTACTGTGGAATAAGACACTTGTCGTTTGCTTAAGATCCCAGGAGGGAGGGGACATGGATGGCTGAATTCATAAATATCAGGTCTTCTCAGTCATTCTTTGTCTGACTTGGATAAATCTCATTTGAAGATGGCTTTCAGGAAACCATTTGATGGCAGATGGATCCCTTTGCCTCTTTAAGGTGTGATGAGTTTGATGTCAACATGTATTCCCTCAAGGCCTGGTAACTTAAGAGATATTTTTTTTAACCTAAAAGGACTTTGCATACAAATATGTTTTTTGGAAGAGTATTATATTTGTTTGTGGGACAGTGTTTCTTAGCCCTTTGTCAGAGCAGCAGATTAGAGGTGGGCTAGAGGGACAGAGAGGCCATTTTTCCTTTTATAACTGATGTGGCTCTTTGTTAGGCAGCTTGTCTCCTAATTCATCTGTCACTTCTTTGTGTTCAGTTATTTAAAATAAAGTTTTGGGCACTCTGGTGAGGAGGAATCACACTTTTTTATGTCCTTGTCAGGAATGATGGATATAGTTTTAGAAGCCTTTTTGGTTAGAGTAAAAGATTATTCAGAGTAAGGCAAACTTTTAGCTCTCTCTCTCTTTTTTTTTTTTTTGGATGGGAGACATTTATTTTGCTGAAGTCTCTCTTATATAAAACTTAAACTTGCTTTTCTGTGTCTTAATAATTTTAATGAATATCTCCATTTTCCCCTCTAGTTGTGTCTTGTACTCACTCTGTGTTCTGCCTTCTGGGTGAGTATGATTTTCTTTCCTTCCAAAGTCTCTCTGGCTTATGCTAGTTGTAAACCTATTTTTTAAAAAGAAAAACCTCAAATGTAATTGCTTTCTTCTTTTTTTCAGTGGCACAACAAGGGACTTGCTCTCATTTTCTGCATTTTGCAATCTTTGGCCTTAACATGGTAAGTAATATTATTCATTAATTCAAACAATGATGATGTATCAGGTGTCTATTCTGTGCAAAGTCCTGGGGTGGGTGTTAGAGGAGGGATGAAGATAATAATTTAAAAAGAATATTTCTGTCTTATCTCCACCCAAGTTCTGGCATTTCTGGGTTAATGTAGCTTAAGGAGATAAAAGTCAAAAGTCAATACCTGTCAAGTAGGAGGATTAGGAAGGTACGGGTGGGGAGTGGGGTATGAAAAGCAATGAGCATCTGGTTTAATTGTGTCCAACTGAGTTTGTACAGCAAGGGTATCTTTCATCACCTTCATTTGGAATTACAGCCTTTTTAAAGTATCTGATTTCTGTCTCTTTGCTTCCCCTCACGTGTGGGCAACTCTTAACCCTTCCATGGGTTTTCATCATTTTGGGAGACTATACGGCGTGTATATATGTGGCAAAGTTTTGCAAATGAACCTGTACCTAAATCAGGATTGCCTTTGGCTATCATGTTTTTTTACTTAGTAATGAGATTGAATGTTTGCCTGTGCAGAAAGTTTTTGGCCTTTTTTGATTGCCTCATAGTGATGGCTTTCTTCTTCTTTTATTTTTTTTTTTAACATCAGACATCCCCTAAAGATGGTAATAATCAGAGGAATTGCCCTTACATGAATTTTTTTTTGTGTGTGTGCCTATTTTCAAAGTAGGTTTTTGTTTACATAGGTTGGTTTGTGACTATTCATAGTCCATTAAATCTTTATATTTTCTTCTAATTGGTATTGATTTTTAGCTGTCATTCTCACCAGTCAATGCTCTTGACTTTTGTATAAGTTATTGATTTTGAAATGATTCCCATGTTGAGAACAAACTGTATTTTGTCCATTTGTATAAATTCAATTTCATTTTGTGTAATTATTGGTGCTTATATCCGGAGGCTTCTGAACAAACTAAAAGCCTTCATCTATTAACATCTCTTTCTCCCTCCCTCCCTC
>NW_025345024.1:0-7467 GCF_016433145.1 Gracilinanus agilis
GAAAAAAGAAATTGAACAAGACATCAAAGAACTCCCTAAGAAAAAATTGCCAGCGCCTGATGGATTCACAAGTGAATTCTATCAGACATTCAAAGAACAACTAATCCCAACACTACGCAAATTATTTGATATAATAAGCAAAGAAGGAGTCCTACCAAATTCCTTTAATGACACAAATATGGTACTGATTACAAAGCCAGGTAGATCAAAAACAGAATAAGAAAACTACAGACCTGTCTCCCTAATGAACATAGATGCAAAAATTTCAAATAGAATACTAGCAAAGAGACTCCAGCAAGTGATCAAGAGGATCATCCACCATGATCAGGTTGGATTTATACCAGGAGTGCAAGGATGGTTCAAAATTAGGAAAACCGTACACATAATTGACCATATCAACAATCTAACAAACAAAAATCACATGATTATCTCAATAGATGCTGAAAAAGCCTTTGATAAAATACAGCATCCTGTCTTATTGAAAACACTGAAAAGTATAGGAATAAAAGACCTTTCCTAAAAATAATAAACAGTATATACCTAAAAACTATCAACAATCATAATGGGGATAAGTTAGAAGCATTTCCAATAAGACCAGGAGTGAAACAAGGATTCCCATTATCTCCTCTATAATTTAACATTGTATTAGAAACATTAGCAGTAGTAATTAGAGAAGAAAAAGGAATTGAAGGTATTAAAATAGGCAATGAGGAGACTAAGCTAAAACTCTTTGCAGATGATATGATGGTATTCTTAAAAATCCTAGATAATCAAGTAAGAAGCTTGTAGAAATAATCAACAACTTTAGCAAAGTTGCAGGATACAAAATATGAATGCATATAAACCATCAATATTTATTTCCAACACATCACAGCAGGAAGAGGTAGAAAGAGAAACAGCATTTAAATATAAAATACTTAAGAATCTATCTACCAAAACAAACTCAGGAATTAGATAATATTTTGAAAAAACAGATAAAATAACAAAGTACTGGTCAATCTAATATAGACATAAATATAGACAATATGAAACACTTAAGAATCTATCTACCAAAACAAACTCAGGAATTAGAAGAAAACAACTACAAAATGCTTTCCTACCATTTAAAACTAGACCTAAACAATTGGAAAAATATTGATTTCTCATGGATATGATGAACTAACATAATAATGACCATTCTACCCAAATTAATTTACCTATTTAGCACCATATCTATCAAACTATCAAAAAAACTTTTTACTGATTTAGGAAAAACTATAACAATGTTAATTTGGAATAATAAAAGATCAAGAATGTGAAGGGAAATAATGAAAAAAATGTGAAGGAACGGGGCCTTGGAGTACCAGATATTAAATGGTACTATAAAGCAATGGTCATCAAAACTGTATGGTACTGGCTAAGAGACAGAAGGGAGTATAAATGGAATAGACTTGGGGTAAGTGACATCAGCAAGACAATGTATGATAAATCCAAAGAGCCCAACTTTTGGTACAAAAATCCACTATTTGACAAAAACTGCTGGGAAATTTGGAAAACAATATCGGAGAGATTAGATTTAGATCAACATCTCACACCCTACACAAAGATTAATTCAGATTGGGTGAATGATTTAAATATTAAGAGGGAAACTATAAACAAGTTAAGTGAACATAGAGCAGTTTACTTGTCAGATGTCTGGGAAAGGAGAGATTTTAAAACCAAGCAAGAGTTAGAGAAAATTACAAAATGTAAAATAAATTATTTTGATTATATCAAACCAAAAAGCTTTTGTACAAACAAAAACAATGTAACCAAAATCACAAGGGAAACAACAAATTGGGAAAAAATCTTCATAACTAAAAGCTCTGACAGGGGTCTAATTACTCAAATATTCAAGGAGTTAAACCAATTGTATGAAAAATCAAGCCATTCCCAAATTGATAAATGGACAAGAGATATGAATAGGCAATTTTCAGATAAAGAAATCAAAAGTATCAATAAGCACATGAGAAAGTGTTCCAAATCTCTAATAATTAGAGAAATGCAAATCAAAACAACTCTGAGGTATCACCTCACACCTAGCAGATTGGCTAAAATGAAAGAAGGGCAGAGTAATGAATGCTAGAGGTGATGTGGCAAAACTGGGACATTAATGCATTGTTGGTGGAGTTGTGAACTGATCCAACCATTCTGAAAGGCAATTTGGAACTGTGCTCAAAGGGTATGAAAGAATGCCTGCCCTTTGATCCAGCCATACCATTGTTGGGTTTGTACGCCAAAGAGATCATAAATAAACAGACTTGTATGAAAATATTTATAGCTGCACTTTTTGTGGTGGCAAAAAACTGGAAAATGAGCGTATGGCCTTCAATTGGGGAATGGCTGAACAAATTGTGGTATATGCTGGTGATGGAATACTATTGTGCTCAAAGGAATAATAAACTGGAGGAATTCCATATGAACTGGAAAGGCCTACAGGAATTGATGCAGAGTGAAAGGAGCAGAGCCAGGAGAAATTTGTACACAGACCAATACTCTGTGGTAAAATAGAATGTAATGGACTTCTATACTAGCAGCAATGCAATGACCCAGGACAATTTTGAGTGATTTATGGAAAAGAGTGCTCCCCACATTCAGAGGAAGTACTACAGGAGTGGAAACAAAAGAAAAACAATTTCTTGAACACATTGGTTGAGGTGGACATGATTGGAGATGTAGAGTCGAAACAACCACACCAATGCTACTATCAACAATTTGGAAATAGGTCTTCATCAATGACACATGTTAAAACCAGTGGAAAAACACATCTTCCATGAGGTGGAGGGGGTATTTGGGGGGTGAAGGGGAAAGTAAGAGCATGAATTATGTAACCATGTTAACTTTTCAAAAAAAATAAATATTAATAAATGTTTAAAAAATTTTAAAAATAGTATGATCATCTCCATTTTATAGATGAGAAAACTGCCTTGTAGAAGTGAAACGATTTGCCCATGGTAACCTAGTCAATATATATAGGTGAGGTATCCTAGATCTCCTAAGTTCAAATTCAGGGAGGATTCCTTTAATCTTATATGAGGTACCATATAGATACTGGACTGAAATGAGAAAGTACTCTCATTCAGACTTGAGAAACTAGTGGGAACAGAGGTAATTGCCTCATTTTTAAGATACATATATTGAATAATTCTGGCTACTTGTATCCAGTTAAAAATGTTTTCTTACTCTGAACTGAAGGATGTTTTATTGGGTAACCACCATTGTGGACTGAAGGATCCTAAATGTGAAAGAATGTGGCCTACCAGTACCAGATCTTAAACTGTACCATAAAGCAATGCTCATCAAAACAATATGGTACTGGCTAAAAGACAGAAGGGAGGATCAGTGGAATAGACTGAGGGTAAGTGACTTCAATAAGACAGTCTATGATAAACTCAAAGAATTTGGCTTTTGGAACAAAAATCCAGTATTTCACACAAACTGCTGGTAAAATTGGAAAATGATATGGGAGAGATCAGGTTTAGATCAACATCTCACACCCTACACCAAGATAAACTCAGAATGGATGAAATACATTATATACCTTATACACAGAGATGGATACACTATGGCACAATTGATCATAATGTACTTCTCTACTAGAATAAATGCAATGATCCAGGACAATTCTGAGGCACTTATGAGAAACACTATCCACATCTAGAGAATATAAAGTAGGAAACTATAAGTCAATTAGGTGAATGCTGAGTAGTATATTTGTTAGATCTTTTGGAAAGGAAACATTTTAAAATGAAGCAAGAGTTAGAAAAAAATACAAAATGTACAATAAATAATTTTGATTACATTAAATTTAAAAGGGTTTGTACAAACAAAATCAATGCAACTAAGATCAGAAAGTAAACAACAAACTTGGAAAAAATCTTTATAACAAGCAACTCTGACAAAGGTCTAATTACTCAAATATACAAGGAGCGAAATGAATTGTAAAAAACTCAAACCATTACCCAATTGACAAATAGGCAAGGGACATGAATAGGCCATTTTCAGATAAAGAAATCAAAACTATCCATAAACATATGAAATAGTTTTCTAAATCTCATGATTAGAGAAATGCAAATCAAAACAATTCTGAGGTAGATTGGCTATTATGACAGAAAAAGAAAGTGATAAGTGTTGGAGGGGATGTCACGAAATATGGCATGGACACTGAAACCTTTAATCCAGGAAAACTGTAAACAGGGAACTTCCCTGCTTCTTTCTGTCATTGTGACTCTTAACCCAAGAACATCTGATAGATCCTTCTGAGATTAGTCTTAGTTTGAAATGAATATGGAGATACACCTCAGGCTACACCTTGATTTCATCAGGTTGTATCTCAGACATCCATCTGTCCTCTGAACTAGGAGGGCCACCCCCTATGTCTTCAGGCAGGCCAAAAACTCCACCAAATGCGGCAAGGATTACCACACTAGTGTGATAATTAGATTAAGTCTACACTGCCAATCTTTAGATTTAATCACCAAAGGTTAAAGCACCTTCCAATTCTGGGAGGTCCTAACCCACATGTGCTAGAGTGAGTAATGAATCAGAATCAATGGACCACTGCATCTATTATGATTGAACTCGCAGGCTAGGGGAAGGCACTGGAAGTGACACATAAGTAACCCCTATAAAAAGGAGTTGAGTGAGTGAAGCTGCTTCCAGTTTGGTGAAGGGAACTTGAGGGAACTTTGCTGGTTCATGATCAAGTCTGTTCCACATGGTGAGATTAAAGATTAAATCTTCCTGAACTTCTATTAAGAAGCTTCCTTTTATAGACTCTGTGAATAAAGTTTGCTCCATTCACCTCTGGGCCTCAAGCCCTTTAATCCTCTGCTCAGGGTTAAGATCTACCTGGACAAATCAGTGGGATAGATTCTTATCTCCATACTTCCTCTCTCTCTTATTATCTAAATAAATTCCCATAAAAGTAAATTTTGATTTGAGATTATTCTTAATTGAGGATTGATAATAGTTGAATCCTCTGGCAAACATCTTTAATATATTGAACCCATAAAACCTCTTTTTCACCCTTACACTAGTCACATCCCCACTGCTTAAAGAGTATAAAACCCCTGAAGTGAAACATTTGGAAACACTGTTCCATTCATGCTGTAACTAGGGGAGACAGCTTTTCCATCAATGCTGATACCCCCAAGGAACAGCTCCCCATCTAGATGTTCCACCTTCCTATCCCACCTTGATCTACTCCTGGCCATTCTCAATATTACATTCCAAATTAACACCTTTCTCCTTTTACTTTTAAGCTAAGTTTGTAGTTTTGCATTCTTGCAAAAGGTATGCTTCCAGGGCCCAGGGGCTCATCATTGTACCCTACAAAATTAAGTTGTAAACCCAAAACAGAGAGACCAAGAAGGAGGGGAGGCAGAAATGGAGAATGAAAGGGAGGAAAGGGGAGAAAAAGGGGAGAGAATCAGAAAGGGATGGAGGGGAGGGAGGAGAAAATGGGAAGATGGACAGAAAGAAGATAAAGAAAGATAAAAAGGGAGACAGAGAGAGGGAAAGAGAAAAGGGGGATAGGAAATCAGTGACTTACCAAGCAAAGAGGAGAGGGATGACAGGAAGAAGTATTCAGAGAGGTAAGGACCGAGAAGGAAGAGGGAGAGGGAAAGAGTTGAGAGATATGGCTAGGGAGAAAGAATGAAGGGATAATAAATAAGGGAGAGAGAGAGAATAAGGGATAGAAGGAGGGAGAAAAGAAGAATGAGGGGAAAAGAGAAGTATAGAAAAAAGAGAAAGTTGTTTAGAAAGGGGAAGAGATACAGATAAAGGTTACCAGCATTCTGTGCATTATGTGTTTGCCAGCAAGTTTCTCTTTTTGAGCTTTGGTTTCTCTAGAAGGATGTCACAGACAGGCACAGAGATGGTTAGATAGAGAGGTACAGAAGGGAGAAAGAAAAAGAGACAAGGACAGAGGAGAGAAGTAAACAAAGACAAAGAGAAACAAAATCAGAGAAACAGACAGAAAGAGAGATAGAATGGCAAATTAAGAGGCAAGGGAGACAGAAGGAATGAGAGAAAGAAGGGCAAGAATAGACAAAAAGAGACACACAGAGAAAGATAATGAGGCAAAGACAGAAAGAAAGAGTCAGAGAGTTAAAGTGTGAGAGAGAGGAAGTTATGGAGAGACAGAAGAAATAGAAAGAAAGACATCAGAAGAGGGAGAGAGAGAGACTGAGAGAAAAGAGACAGATATAGCCAGAATGTGATGGAGAATAGAGATTTGGAAAGAAGAGAAATGAATAAGTATGTATGAGGGAGAGAGTGAGAGAGGACACAAAAGAGAAGAGATGTGACAGATGGATGAAAGGAGAGAAGCAGAATGAGACAGAGATAGGGAGAGAAAGAGAAATGACAAAGAGGAGAAAGGAAGGGGGAAAGAAAGACAGCGACTAGGATTTGAGAGACCTAAAGAGAGAGAAGGTGAAAAATAGGAAGGAAGTACAGAGAGAGGAAGAGAAAGTGAAAGACAGAGACGGATTCATGGAAATATCAATGTAGAGACTGAACCAAATAAAGACAGAGAGGGAGAGAGGCTGAATGAGTCCGAGAGACAGAGAAATGGAGAGACTGAGATGCCCAGAAAAGGGAATAGAGATAGAGACACAGAGAAAGGGAGAGAGAAATCAAGAGACAGGGAATGAAAGAGGCAGAAAAAGAGAAACAGAGAGTAGGAAGGAGAGTCAGAGAAAAGGAGAGAGAGAGAGACAGAATGAGACAGATTTGTACAGAGCAATACACAGCCAAAGGGACAGAAATAGAGGGGAGAAAGAATCAGAGAAATGTAAACAGAGAAAAAGGTAAGGTGACAAAGGGAGAGAAAGAAAAAGAGAGAGATGGAACAAAAGACAGAAGGAACAGAGAGACTCAGAAACAGTGAGAGAAAGAGAGAGAGAATGAGAGAAGATACAAATAGAAGAAGAGACTGGAGAGACAGAAGGGGAGGAAAAGAATGATAGTGAATGAGAAAAAGGAAGAGGAGAGAGGGAGAGACAAAATGATAGGGATTTGATGGAGGGAGACAGACAGGCACAGAGATGGTTAGATAGAGAGGTACAGAAGGGAGAAAGAAAAAGAGACCGGGAGAGAGTCATAGGGAGAAAGAGAGATATGGAAAGAGTGGGAGAGAGGGATAGAGTGACAGAGAGATATAGGGAGACAGAGACAGCAAGAGATGAGAAACATATGAGATAAAATCAGAGTCACAGGGAGACAGAGAGACACCTATCAAGAGGGAGATGGACTTTTAGAGGAAATTTTTACGGAGAGAAAATTTTTAGACAGAATGAGAGAGGGACAGTGAAATGGGGAGAGAATGAGAGAGAGAAAAGGAGAAACAGGCAGAGACAGAATCAGGGATGGAGAGGGACAGAGAGAAGGAGAAGAAAAAGAACAGAGGGATGGAAAGACAGACAGGGAGAAGGAATGGGG
>NW_025345025.1:0-3572 GCF_016433145.1 Gracilinanus agilis
ACTCCTAAAAAGCATCCCAGACAAGTGATCCTTCAGCCTCCACCTGAATATCTCCAGTGAAGGGGAGAGTTACCACCTCCCAAGGCTCCCTATTCCACTTTGGAATAGGTATAACTGTAAATAAATTGGTTTTACATTAGATCTAAATTGGCCTCTCTGCATCCTCATCTTACTCCTCCCTATTCAACTTCCTAGAACCCAGAAGAACTGGCTGCCAATATTCTGACACCATCATGTCCTTCCACCTATTCCTGGGAGCTGGAAAGTCAAGGGGAGCATCAGCTGAGATGCAGGGCTACAGGCTGAGCTCTCTGAAAAACAGGTTCTTTCCTCTCTGGGATGACTGTACCAAAGAGTTCTCTATGCGCTTCCACACCCTCCACTCAACTGAATTGGCCCTGAGTACAAAATTCCTAGCTCCAGCTCTGCAGAGGACACAAGTGCTGACTTAAGAAAACCAATCTCAGAGTAACATGCTTTGTAAGGAGTTGGAAAATGTGCCTTTTGCACCAAGGATGAATTTCATGTTGAAATCAACAGAGCATGACTGACAAGCAAAATCAAATTCAGGCCTACAGGAAGGAAGGAAGAAACAGGACCCTGCTGTGTTTAAAGTCTGATTGTTCGAATAAGGATTCATAGATATTCCCATCATGCTCAGCCCCTGACAATGAGTGCTCTGGGAGGTTCACCCACACTTGGATACCCTTGGACAAATCACTGGATTTTTGTTCAGGGCACAGGACTTTGGCTCCTGACATCAGTTTAGATTCTCCTCCTTCTTCCCCAAGGACTACCCAATTAGGAAGCAATCCTATTATTTCCCTTTTGGTTTTGACTCAATTATTTTCCTGTGATCACTCAGATGAAACACTAATCAACACTGCCTGGATGGCACTTTTCCAATGAGCAAAGAGATCCAAGAGAAAAGCATCAAGGAATAGGCTTCCAAATTCAAGATTAATGTTCTCACCAATGGCTCTGGACATTTAATCAAGAAATGCAAACTAAATTGGCCCAGGGCTGAGCAAAGGATGGCCCTGTCCAAGTCCACAGTTTCCCTGTCCCAGCTGGATGTAGGAGGTACAGCAAATCTAGCCTTTGACCATGCTGACATTCCTCATGGGATAGGGTCAAGGATCACACACTACCTACCCACTTAAAAGTCTGAAATTTGGGGGAAATACTTTGGGGTAGACACTCTAGTTGGGAACTTCCTGATGCCTGCCTTGACATTTCTAGGAAGCCCCCAGCTTACCCTCTTCCATCTCAGCCCCTTCGATGTGAGTATAATGAGAGACCCTAGCTCTCAGCCAGACAGTCTCCTTGTTCAACCCCTCTTGGGCACCTCACTACCCCCTTTTTGAACCTTGGCAAATCACCAGCATGTGGCAGTCCCTACAAGGGAAACAACAGGCCCTTTCCCTAGTGAGGAGGCAGGTCCCACTTTCTTCGAGAAGTGACATCTTTATTTCTCAGTTCATCTACTATTGACATTTTCTTGGCCTTAATCCTTTGGGTAGAAAGTATTGATTTAGCCTCCCAAGAAGCCATATAGCTACCCATGTTCTAAGTAATTGTCACCTTTACCATCATTAATATCACTATGAGATATGAAATACTAAGTTCCTGCTACATGGAAGGCATTGTTGGGCATAGGAAACAGGAATATGGAATATCACAAAGGTCCTAGGTGTGGTTTTAAACTTTAATAAGAGCTTTTAATAGCTAGCATGTATCCAAGGTGGACTTTGAACCCAGGCCTTCCTGACTCCAGGTCTAAGCAGCTGTGTGACCCTGGGCAAGTCACTGAACTTCCAAGTTTCTTCATCTATAAAATGGGGATAATAATAATAGCACCATCCTCCCAGAGTTGTGATGAGGATCAAAAGAGAGAATGTTTATAAATTGGTTTGCAAATCTTAAAGACCTATATAAAAATACTCTCTGCTACCCTGAGATTAATAACAGAAATGAAGTCCTCAACTTGTGGAAAGTGAGAGAAATATTTTTGAGTAGAGGACAACTTTGGGCAGCTAAATGATACAGTAGATAGAACACCAGGCTTGGAGTTAGGAAAACTCATTTTCCTAAGTTCAAATCTGGCCTTCCCAACTGTGTGGCCCTGGGCAAGTCACTTAACCCTGTCTACCTCTGTTCCTCATCTGTAAATGAACTAGAAAAGGAGATGGCAAAACACTCAAGTATCTTTGACAAGAAAACTCCAAATGGGTTTTGACACGACTGAAGTGACTTAACATGGGACAACTTCACAAACTCATAGTCTAGTAAATAAAACATCTGAAAGACGCAATCCTAGAATAAGAAGGCTTGATCTGTCCCACTTTTCCCAGCAATCCATTCCTGGAGACATATCTTAAAGGAGATTGCCCCAAGGTGACATCCTCACTACCTAGAGCTATTTATTCTTTCCCTCTGTTTAGAGCCATAAATTGCCTTGGCTGCATCCCACAGAATTTGATAGGATGTCTCATCATTGTCATTCTCTTCAATGAAATTGTTGATTGTTTCTATGATTTCTTCTTTGACTAGCTGGTTTTAGAGAATCATATTGTTTAATTTCCAATTAGTTTTTGATTTGCCTGTCCAGGTGCCCTTACTAATTATTATTTTTATTATTGCATTATGATCTGAGAAGGTTACACTTATTATTTCTGCTCTTTTGCTTTTGTTTGCAATGTTTCTATGCCCTATTACATGGTCAATCTTTGTGAATGTACCATGTGCAGCTGAAAAGAAGGTGTATTCCTTTTTGTCCCTATTTATTTTTCTCCACATATCAATTAAATCTAATTTTTCTAGGACTTCATTCACCTCTCTTACCTCTTTCTCATTTGTTTTTTGGTTTGATTTATCTAGCTCTGAAAGAGGAATATTTAAATATCCCACTATTATGGTTTTACTATCTATTTCCTTTAGTGAGAGCTGTTTCACCCCTTTATAGCATGGAAATGCCCCGATTCCACGTACCTTCCATGCAGCACCCTGTTGTGGGGTCCCTCCGTTCGTCTGGATTTGTTTTTATGTCCCCTTGAGGAGTCTTTTATGTTTTGGTTAAGAGAGATTAAGCTCTGCTTTTTACTCTGCCGCCATCTTAACCCGGAAGTCCTCCAAATGGGTTTTGACATGACTGAAGTGACTTAACATGGGACAACTTCACAAACTCACAGTCTAGTAAATAAAATATCTAAAAGACATATTCCTGGAATAAGAAGGCTCAGTCTGTCCCACTTTTCCCAGCAATCCATTCCTGGAGACATATCTTAAGGCAGATTGCCCCAAGGTGACATCCTCACTACCTAGAGCTATTTATTCCTTCCTTCTGTTTAGAGCCATAAATTGGGGATGTAAATGTCGAGGCAAATAGCTGCAGGTGGGGGCAGCCATAGGTATGGGAGCCTAGTCCACCAAGCCAGAGTGACTTACTTGTCCTTGAGAAGACCCAGAGGGGCAAAAGATGGAAAAGGTCTTGTCAGAAGGGCAGTCTGCCAATGCAGAAAGCCCTAGAGTAGAGCTTCATTAGGGTAGAAGGAAAGAGATAATACTGCCTT
>NW_025345026.1:0-1119 GCF_016433145.1 Gracilinanus agilis
AGTGTGAATAGGTTAATAAATACCCAGGCCAGGGGAATCCCCACCCCTGTGAAGACTCTTGAGCAATGGGGATAATCACAACTATCACAGCCTTGCAGGTCCAGCTAGGATCAGTCCATTGCCCAAGTTACTCCTTTTCATTGGAACACGTGATTCATTTCTAATTCATTGTTTAGATGGTGGAAAATTCCACTCTGATTCTTCTTTCCACCATATTACTTTCCAATTTTGCCTTCACTTTTTATTGAATAATGAATTCTACCCCCGTGTTCTTTTTTAATCTTAGATTAGTCCAACAACGGTCTATTGTCCAGAACCCCACAAAGTATCTAGCATATAGAAGGTATTTTCTCCTCCAACAATGGTTCCTTGACTTATTGAGTATAAGTTATGGCGATCTGCTTGGATGGATCTCCTATTCGAGTGGCTGCCTTTCTTTCTTTCTTTTTTTTTTTAAACCCTTGTACTTCGGTGTATTGTCTCATAGGTGGAAGATTGGTAAGGGTGGGCAATGGCTGTCTCTTATACACATCTTAGGAAGAAAGCACTGACGACATGATCACCAAGGATCAACCTAGGACCTCCTGTCTCTAGGCCTGACTCTCACTCCACTGAGCTACCCAGCTGCCCCCTGCCTTTCTTTTATCATTGCATGATTATAGCCATGGGGGCAGCCGGGTGATCAAGTGGAGAGAGTACCTGGCCTAAAGTTAGGAAGCCTCACCTTCCTGAATTCAAATCGGAACCCTGACACTTCCTAGTGTTGGGGCCCCAGTGGAGTCACTTAAGCCTTTTTGCCTCAGGATCCTCGTCTGTAAAATGAGCTGGAGAAGGAAATGACTGGCCATTCCATGTCTTTGCTAAGAAAACCCCAAATGGGGTCATGAGGAGTTAGCTATGTCTAAAACGACGGAACAGCACGATAGCTATTTTGCAGGAAAGCAGGTCCTGTGGAGATGAGATGAGCCATCTCTGCCAACTGCTTACTCCCTGCCACCTATGGGACAGACCAGCTAGCCTGGCTGAAATAGCAAGGTATTCCTTTTTTCCCTCCTTTGGATTGAACATTTTTACTTGATTTTATTTATTTAATTATTTTATAATTGAACAATAATAATA
>NW_025345027.1:0-1375 GCF_016433145.1 Gracilinanus agilis
CACACACAGGTTTGAGTGAGCAGGGAGGGTTAAGTACTCCTTTACTCTCATCCCTCCCACCAAGCATTTAGAATCAGTTGGAAATGGAGGATGATCAGATTCACTGGCTAGGGTGAACAAGGTTAATTCCCTCAACATGGTTCACTTTCTCAACTTATTTCCCCACAGGTTTGACCAGGGAAGATAGGAACAGCTTGATATCCAGTAGTTATCAGGGACAGAATGAGCATCTGACTTGTTGGGCTTGCAATTGAAAGGAACAAAGCTTTATGGAGGAAGTGAGTATTCCCAAAATAATAGCCAGGCACAGCTACCTTAAGGATGAATTTTACTGATAAGAGAGGAAGGGGAAGGTAGGGAGGTTTTTCAGGGATTAGGATAAGATCTGGGAAGCCATGAACAGTTTGATAGAAACAGCCCCTCCCCTCTTAGGAGGGAGTGGCAGACTTTATAGATAGCTTGACCTCAAAGCCTATAAGTATCACTTCTAATATCTAAATAACTAAATAACAATTGTGCTGTTCATGGAAAGGTCTAATTCAGCTACACAGGCAAACTGCTGAGCAGAAGCAAAATGGCTTTTGCCACAAATGGCCTCCAAAGCAATCCAGAACTGGGCTCAGCAAACAACCTGCTCACTTCAACCCCCAGGAATTAACTGTACTGCTTTAAACTGTCCCTTCACCCAGAGTTCTAAAGGGGTGGTCCCCTGGAATTCTGGGTGAGGCTTGACCCTGTATCTTGCAGGAATTCCACACTGCCATTTTCCATATTGCACAGGCAGTACTTGAATCTCACTTTCATTGGAATTGGTTCAAAGAGAGAAGACTATATATATATACATTGATTTGTGTGTAGCAATCTATCTTACACAATAGGGAAATAGGAGAGAAAAGGGAAAACAGATGGGGGTGAGAATAACTAAAAAGAAAGGAAATAGGATTAAAGTAGGTAGTATTAAAACAGGAGGGACAGAATAAAAAGAGAGTGAGAAAGACAAACACAAGAAAATAGGATAGAGAAAATACACAATTAATAATTACTATGAACCTGAATGGGATGAGGTCCCCCATAAATAGAAGCAGAGAGTATCATGGATTAGAAACCAGAGTCCAACAGTTTATTGTGTACAAGAGAAACACTTAAAGCAATAACACACAGAGCTACAATAAAGGTCTGGAGAAGAACCTATTGTGTTTCAGCTGAATTAAAAAAGGCAAGGGAATTGATCATGCTTTCTGATTAAGCAAAAGCAAAAACCAATTTAATTAAAAGAGATAATAAGAGAAATTATATTTTCCTAAAAGGTACAATAGACAAGTAATATCAAAAATTGTTGCATTAGGTGTCTATGATAAAGGCTTCATTGCTCAAA
>NW_025345028.1:0-1267 GCF_016433145.1 Gracilinanus agilis
GTAGGGGTTGGGGAGGGGGCGGGATCGGTTGGGGGGAGGGTGTGTCAAGAGAGCTTTCAGGGGAGTCCTCGATTGAGGAAGTATGGAGGAATGATTCCTTCTTTTTTAAATGCTCAACATGGCTTTTTATATAAGGCGGCAGTTGCTCTTGGTTCTTTTGCATATGCTCTATTTTTTCCTCTAACTTGCTTGTCTTCCTTGTGGAGGAGTAAAGATAAATCATTCCGCCTATAATCACTACTGTCACACTTACATACAGTGCAAGAAATATCCCTTGAAAAGTATTTTGTGGACCTGCTGTTCTGAACAAAAAAGTCATTACTATAAACTGGATCCAGCCTTTTAAAGTGTGAACTCCAGTATTTGCTGTATCAATAATGGTTTGAAACCACCCCATTCTTACTCTATATTCAGTAGATGTCACTAGTGGGTAAGGTCTTCCTTTCACTAAGGGTTGGGCTATAGAACTAGTTGTATTGTTTTGGGTCAAGACTTCCTTTTGTTCCTGCCTGGCTGAGGACAAAGGCTATAGCCTGAGGCTGAGTACTAGAGATAAAGCTCTTTGAGGGTAGGCAGGGCTTTTTTTTGCCTGAGGCAAAAAGTTGGGAGTGTCTTTCAAAAGCTAATTTTGGTTCTGGGAGGCTCTATTGGATTATAAAAGTCTGAAGAATTTCTTTTCTTTAAAGTTATGTGCCTTCTACAGTGGGGGAAAAAGAAAAACGGCTTCTTTTTAAATTCTAGCTGGCCCCACCAGACTTTTGCTTTTTCTAAAGATTTTAAAACTAAAAGTACGGTTTGAAATAGAACAGAGTTTTAGCCTATTTGTAGCCTAAAAAAAAAATTTACTCTCCCTAATTCTACTAAATAAGTCTAGTGCCTCCTGCTTCTATTTGGCTGCTTTTAAATCTTATTCAGGTGTGCTCCTGGCCTGGCTAGGAGAACTGAGCAGTCCTTCCCAGGTGTGGCCAAGGCCTCCTACTAGGCTTATTTCTTTCCTTAAGACAAAGAGGCAACCTAGCTAAATTTTCAGGGTCCCCAGGTTTTTTTGATCTCACCAATCTAGCAGCTTTATATCGACCGAAGCTCCACTGCGTGCTGCGAGAAGGCTGACTTAAGGATAGGTATAAAGAATTCAAGAAAATTCAGAAAGATTGAGGAAGTTCGAGAGACCAAGTGGTCAGCCAAATTGTAAGAATTAAAATTTAGTTATTATAGCTATATATTAAAAATATGTGGCCGCCAGGAATCAACAATTCAGGTTGATTCC
>NW_025345029.1:0-3823 GCF_016433145.1 Gracilinanus agilis
TGATGATGATGATGATGTAATGGTGGTGATAGTGATGATGGTGATGGTGGTGATAGTGATGATGGTGATAATGATGATGTGATGATGACGACGATGATGATGATGTGATATTATGTGGTGATGGTGATGATGATGATGATGGTGATGTAATGGTGGTGATAGTGATGATGGTGATGATGTGATGGTGGAGATGTGATGGTGGTGATAATGATGTTGTGATGATGATGATGATGATGATGATGATGATGTGATATGATGTAATGATGGTGATGATCATGATGATGATAGTGATGTAATGGTGATGATAGTCATGATGGTGATGATGTGATATGATGTGGTGATGGTGATGATGATGATGGTGATGTAATGGTGGTAATAGTGATGATGGTGATGATGTGATGGTGGTGATAATGATGTTGTGATGATGACGATGATGATGATGATGATGATGTGATATGATGTAATGATGGTGACGATCATGATGATGATGGTGATGTAATGGTGATGATGGTCATGATGGTGATGACGTGATGGTGGTGATAGTGATAATGGTGATGATGTCATGATGATGATGATGATGTGATATGATGTGGTTATGGTGATGATGATGATGATGATGATGGCGATTTAATGGTGGTGATAGTGATGATTGTGATGATGTGATGGTGGTGATAGTGATGATGATGCTGATGTGATGCTGGGGATAATGATGATGGTGATGATGTGATGATGATGATGATGTAATGGTGGTGATAGTGATAATGGTGATGGTGCTGATGTGATGGTGGTGATAATGATGATGTGATGATGATGATGATGATGATGATGATGATGATGATGATGATGATGTGATATGATGTGGTGATGGTAATGATGATGATGATGGTGATGTAATGGTGGTGATAGTGATGATGATGGTGATGTGATGCTGGGGATAGTGATGATGGTGATGATGTGATGATGATGATGACGTAATGGTGGTGATAGTGATGATGGTGATGGTGATGATGTGATGATGGGAATAGTGATGATGGTGATGATGTAATGATGATGATGTAATGGTGGTGAGGTGATGGTGGTGATAATGATGATGTGATGATAATGATGATGTGATGATGATGATGATGATGATGATGATGTGATATGATGTGGTGATTGTGATGATGATGATGATGATGATGATGGTGATGTAATGGTGGTGATAGTGATGATGGTGATGATGTGATGGTGATGATGTGAAGGTGGTGATAATGATAATGTGATGATGACGATGATGATGATGTGATATGATGTGGTGATGGTGATGATGATGATGGTGGTGATGTGATGCTAGGGATAGTGATGATTGTGATGATGTCATGGTGGTGATAGTGATGATGGTGCTGATTTGATGCTGGGGATAGTGATGATGGTGATGATGTGATGATGACGATGATGATGTAATGGTTTTAATAGTGATGATAGTGATGATATGATGATGGGGATAGTGATGATGGTGATGATGTAATGATGATGATGTAATGGTGGTGATGTGATGGTGGTGATAATGATGATGTGATGATAATGATGATGTGATGATGATGATGATGATAATGGTGATGTAATGGTGGTGATAGTGATGATGGTGATGATGTGATGGTGGTGATGTGATGGTGGTGTTAATGATGTTGTGTTGATGACGATGATGATGATGATGTGATATGATGTAATGATGGTGATGATCATGATGATGATGGTGATGTAATGGTGATGATAGTCATGATGGTGAGGATGTGATGGTGGTGATAGTGATAATGGTGATGATGTCATGATGATGATGATGATGTGATATGATGTGGTTATGGTGATGATGATGATGATGATGATGGCGATTTAATGATGGTGATAGTGATGATGATGGTGATGTGATGCTAGGGATAGTGATGATGGTGATGATGTGATGATGTTGATGATGTAATGGTGGTGATAGTGATGATGGTGATGGTGATGATGTGATGATGGGGATAGTGATGATGGTGATGATGTATTGATGATGATGTAATGGTGGTGATGTGATGGTGGTGAATGATGATGTGATGATAATGATGATGTGATGATGATGATGATGATGATGATGATGTGATATGATGTGGTGATGGTGATGATGATGATGATGATGATGGTGATGTAATGGTGGTGATAGTGATGATGGTGATGATGTGATGGTGATGATGTGAAGGTGGTGATAATGATAATGTGATGATGACGATGATGATGATGATGTGATATGATGTGGTGATGGTGATGATGATGATGATGATGATGGTGATGTAATGGTGGTGACAGTGATGATGGTGATGATGTGATGGTGATGATGGTGATGGTTCTGATGTGATGGTGGTGATAATGATGATGTGATGATGATGACGATGATGATGATGTAATATGATGTGGTGATGGTGATGATGATGATGATGGTGATGTAATGATGGTGATAGTGATGATGGTGATGATGGTGATGGTGCTGATGTGATGGTGGTGATAATGATGATGTGATTATGATGATGATGATGATGATGATGTGATATGATGTAATGATGGTGATGATCATGATGATGATGGTGATGTAATGGTGATAACGTGATGGTGGTGATAGTGATAATGGTGATGATGTCATGATGATGATGATGATGTGATATGATGTGGTTATGGTGATGATGATGATGATGGCGATTTAATGGTGGTGATAGTGATGATTGAGATGATGTGATGGTGGTGATAGTGATGATGGTGCTGATGTGATGCTGGGGATAGTGATGATGGTGATGATGTGATGATGATGATGATGATGATGTAATGGTGGTGATAGTGATGATGGTGATGGTGGTGATAGTGATGATGGTGATAATGATGATGTGATGATGACGACGATGATGATGATGTGATATGATGTGGTGATGGTGATGATGATGATGATGGTGATGTAATGGTGGTGATAGTGATGATGATGGTGATGTGATGCTGGGGGTAGTGATGACGGTGATTATGTGATGATGATGATGATGATGATGTAATGATTTTGATAGTGATGATGATGATGATGTAATGATGATGATGTAATGGTGGTGATGTGATGATGATGACGATGATGATGATGATGATGTGATATGATGTGGTGATGGTGATGATAATGATGATGATGATGGTGATGTAATGGTGGTGATAGTGATGATGGTGATGATGTGATATGATGTTATTTTAGTGATGATCATGATGATGATGGTGATGTAATGGTGATGATAGTCATGATGGTGATGACGTGATGGTGGTGATAGTGATAATGGTGATGATGTCATCATGATGATGATGATGTGATATGATGTGGTTATGTTGATGATAATGATCATGATGATAATGATGGTGATGTGATGGTGTTGATAGTGATGATGGTGGTGATGTGATGATGGTGATAATGATAATGGTGGTGGTCATGGTGATATTATTGATGGTGATGATGGTGATGTGATGTTGGTGATAGTGATGATGGTGATGATGTCATGATGGTGATGATGATGTGATATTATGTGGTGGTGATGATGATGATGATGGTCATTTAATGGTGGTGATAGTGATGATTGTGATGATGTCATGGTGGTGATAGTGATGATGGTGCTGATTTGATGCTGGGGATAGTGATGATGGTGATTATGTGATGATGACGATGATGATGTAATGGTGTTGATAGAGATGATGGTGCTGGTTTGATGATGGAGATAGTGATGATGGTGATGATGTCTTGATGATGATGATGATGATGTGATATGATGTGGTGGTGATGATGATG
>NW_025345030.1:0-9827 GCF_016433145.1 Gracilinanus agilis
GGTCAGGAGAGGTTAAGAGCTGCTTCTTACTCTGCCGCCATCTTAACCCGGAACCTCTCCTGTCTTCTTTTTTTTAGTTGATACCTAATAGATTCTGCTTCAGCCTCTTACCTTTACCCTGTGTGTGTCTATTTGCCTCATGTGTGTTTCTTGTAAACAACATATGGTTGGATTTTTTAAAACCACTTCTATTTTATGGGTGAGTTTATCAAAATCATATTCAGAGTTATGATTACCATTTGCGTATTTCCCCTCATTTTTTCCTTGTTTAATCCTGCCCTTTTTCCTATCATTGTTTCCCTCCACACCAGTGTTTTGCTTTTAGTCAGTCTCCCTTTCCCCCACTCTTATTTTACTCCCCTTCCCACTCCCTCCCTTCTTATTCCCCTCCTAGTTCTCTTTAGGGTCTTTTAACTCCCCCACAACTTTTCCCTCCATAATATTACTCTTCTTTCCAAACCCCTCTTCCTTATTCCCCTTCTACTTCTCTATAGGGTAAGATAGGATTCTATACCCCAATAAATCTGGCTGTTCTTTTCTCTCTGAACTGATTCCATAGAGAGTAAGGTTTAAGTATTTCCTGTCACCACACTCATCCTTTCCTTCTCATAATAGCACTCTCCCCACCTCTCCTTGATCCTCTTTATGTGGTATTATTTACCTGATTTTACCTCTTGCTTTGTGCTGCTCTAAGTACTAACCTCTTTTTTCCCCTCATTTTTTCCATATCATTCTAAATAGCTTAATACCACAACCTCTGCCTATATATATATCTTCTATCTACTATGATAATGAGAACAATTTTTAAGTGTTACAGATGTCATTTTTCCATATAGGAGTATGATGAATTTGACCTTATTGAAGCCCTTGTATTTTTTCTCTTTCTTATTTACCTTTTTATGATTCTATTGAATTTTGTATTTGGGCATCAGATTTTCTATTTAAGTCTGGTCTTTTCTTCAGGGAAGGTTAGAAATCTTCTATTTTAATAAATGCCCATACTTTCCCTTTTAAAAATATAGTCAGTTTTGATGAGTAGGTGATTCTTGGTTGGAGACCCAGGTCTCTTGACTTCTGGAATATCATATTCCAAGCCTTGTGGTCCTTCAGTGTGGAAGCTGACAGATCCTGTGTAATCCTGACTGTGGCTCCATGATATCTGAATTGTTTCATTCTTGTTGCTTGCAGTATTTTCTCCTTGTCCTGGAAGCTCTTGAACTTGGCTATAACAGTTCTGGGAGGTGTCATTTGAGGATTTAACGCAGGGGGGTATCTGTGGACTCTTTCAATGTCAATTTTGCCCTCTTGTTCAAGAATATTGGGGCAGTTTTCTTGGATGATTTCTTGTAAAATGATGTCTAGGCTTTTTTTTGGTCATGGCTTTCAGGTAGTTCAATAATTCTCTAATTGTCTCTCCTGGATCTGTTTCTCACGTTGGTTGCTTTATCAATGAGAAGTTGCATGTTTCCTTCTATTTCTTCATTCTTTTGATTTTGTTTTATTATTTCTTGATAATTCGTGTGATCATTAACTTCTACTTGCTAAATTCTAGTCTTTAAAGACTGATTTTCATCCATGATTTTTTTATTTTTCTTTTCAGATTGATCTGTTCTGCTTTTCATGGCACTCTTTTCATCATTGGAGTTCTTTGCCTGTACTCCCAACAGGTCAATTCTGGTTTTCAATCTGCTTATTACTTCATTTAATTTCTGTTTCTTTCTATTTGGGCAATTTTGCCTTTTAAGCTATTATTTTCTTTTTGTATTACTTTCATTTCTTTTTCCCATTTTCTTCTATGTTTTACTTGGTTCCTGGAGTCCTTTTTGAGTTCCTCCAGAACTTGTGACCAGTTTCCTTTTTTTGAGAGTTTGTATGTGTTTTCTTATTTCCCAATCTCTCCTGTTGCAGAAGTTTTTTGCTCTTTTTTGCCATATAAATTTTCCAAGGTCAAGAGCTTTTTTGCCATTGTTTATTCATTTTCCATCAGGAGGACTGGGAGTCCTGCACATTGCTGACCATTTCTATCTTAACTACTGTCTTGTAGGGCTTTGTCTTGGATTATCTTCTGTAAAAAGGGAAAAATTATGGTTGGACTGAATATAAGATAAGGTGGTCACCAGGAATTTGATTACCCAATTCCAAATAATTTTTTAGCAATTTATTTATAAAATATAGGGAAAGAGTGAAAGTAAAGAAATGAGAAGAGGGCAGATAAGAGATCTAGCTTAATGAGCTAGACTATGTGCTTAAGCCCTCACTTTACTCCAGCAGGGCTCCAGAGGCCCCAATTAGAGAGCCTAAAGATCAATTAATGAGGGTTTTAGCCATGAGGCCTCCTCCCAGTCAAGGAGCATCTGGAGGCTAGTACCTCCAGGGAAGCTAAGGAAGGGACTCAACCTTTTTTCACTCACCCACGTGTTGTTCTAAGGAAAAATATAAAACAGTGTAAGGTCCTCAGCCATAGCTCCTCCAGGTCCAGCTCAAGGCAGAAGCGATAGAGAGCCCCAGAAGTTCTCACAATTTATAAAGACCATTTCTTTCATCACTTCCTATGCCTTCCTCCCATTTTATGTGTACTGATTACAACAAAGGTTTTGCTTAGGACTTCCTGGGGGCAACCAGTCAATTCTGATTGGTCACCCATTCTTGTACACATTGGTCACAGACCTCCCCCACTTGAGGATTAAGTGGGGTGTTTACACTTTTGGTGATTAAATATAAAAATTAGCAGAGTAGGATTAATCCCATCTTCACAATCTCCCCTGTGATCAAATTAGCAAAGCACACAGGTTAATTAATCAAGGCTTATAGCCACGAGACCTCTTCCAAGACAGGAGGCCTCTTTGGAGGCTAGTGCCTCCAGAAAAGCCAAGGAAAGGGAGTTAGCCTTCCACTCCCCCACCTGACAATCCAAAAGGAAGCAGTCTGAGGTTTCAGACCTGAGCTCCTCCAAGGCCAAGTTCAAAGGGCAAAATCCCCCTCACAGGAAGTTACTATCATATTTAAAAGATAGTTCTTTGCGTCACTTCCTGTGTCCACCCTCCAGTTCTATTGGACAAAGGGAAGCTTTAACCTTACTTCGGACTGCCCGGGGGCAGTCAGTTGTTTTTGATTTGTCACTCACTAGCACATGTGGGTAATAGACCACCCCCCTCCCCTGCCACTTAATTTTAAGTGGTGTGGGGTATATACATTCCTTATGGCTAAAGCCTAAGAATAAATAGGGGAGAGCTAATTCCATCTTCACAATCCCCACTGATGATCATTTGGTAGACTAGTCTACCCAGTTTATCATTTTACATAATCATCTTATACCTCTAAAGTCTTCTAACTACAAAAGTTAGAGATAAGAGGGAAATAGAAAAGAGAGAAAGCAAAACCAATGTTTTTATAGGCACATTGACAAAAAAACAATTAGGGGGCAGTCCCCTTTTGGCATAAAAATGTACATTCAAAATAACTGTTTAACCCCCTTCCGTTCAATCCAAAGTTCATTCTGGATCTTCTTGATGTAGTGTAGGTTCTTTAGGCATCTTCTGTAAACAGTTCATTCTCTGGATTTAAGGAGTTTGCAAGCTTCTTTCCCTGAAAATTTTATTAAACTAAATTTTGAATCTTTGATTTTTATAAAAATACAGTTCCCCCCTGAAGAGGGTGTTGACCAACACCCAGATCAGCTCAGGATACATGGTTGAGTTATGGGGGCGTATGAATCAATTATCAAAAGAAAATCAAAAATATAAAAAGAAAAACAAATAGAATAAAAATTAAACTTTGGGTGAAAGAAAATTTCAAAATCAGGATCAAAATATCAAAAATCTATGTATATAAAATTTCTTAGTAAACAAGAATAAATTCACAATAGGCTCTCATATTAGGGTCCAATTAAAGTAATTTCTATCCCACAAGTCTGTAGGACATAATGCAATAATATTGCACTTGCCCATTGGCAGTCAACACTACAGGAAGATGCCATACAATATGAGAGAATAAAGGACTAGATTTTTGTGTGAAAGGGAAGTGTCATTCCATGGTATGATTTACCTTCACTCTCAGGAATCAGAGGAGCCAGGATGATAACCAAACTTTGGTACTTGACTGAGAGTATTTCACAAGCAGTGTAGTACAAGGGGTCCTGCTTCTTAACATATGTGAAGTGCCGCAACCTCAAGTATCACACTAGGTTCAAGTACTTTAGTATTGGTGTGGAAATTTCATCAATCCTACATGGATTGGTATGGTCCTTTTTTGACCTTGTGTTCCTGGGCACTGTGTAGATTCTCATCAATCCCATTGGGATTGGTTGACCTTGTGCTTCTTTGCACTGTATAGTGGTTCTTTTGTTCATTTCTTCTGTAATCAGACATAAACATTAATCAGAGTCTCATAACATTTATCAATAAAGCTTTTGGGTATACATTAATATTATAGCAAATATATATTTTAAACTTATATTACTGTAAAATCAAAAAAGATTAATATTGTTTATATGTACTTCAAGTACAAGAAATGAGAAAAAGGGAAAAGAATCAATTATTCTATTGAAAAATAAAAGGAAAAGCAATAATAAAAATTCAGGAAAAATACAATGTGTTTCCAAAAACAGTATCCAGTGGTCTATGGATTATTATCTCCAATGCATGTGACAGGAAAAGTCAATCAGTTCAATAGAAGATGCTATCTTTATATGTGAGCAATGAATCCAAGGGTCCTTTTCTCCAATTTTTATAGCTGTTTGAGTGGTTAACAATATTTGAAATGGCCCTTCCCAGGAAGAATGAGTTGCTCTAGTGTACTGGAATTTCTTTATATATACCTTGTCTCCTGGATTCAGGTCATGAAGTGAAAAGTCTATTGGTCCTGCTTGTACTGCAGCTCCGGATTCATGGAGTTCATGCAGTTTGTGCTTCAATTCCTATATATAGTAAGCAATAGAAGTATCTCCTCCTAATAGTGATGTATATTCAGGAGAAAAATGCTTAGCCTGTATAGGGGGATGTCCAAAAAGCACCTCCTATGGTGAGATGTGTAGATCTCCCCTGGGCCTGCTTCTAAGATAAAATAGGGCCAGAGGGGGAATTTCAGGCCATTTTAAATGTGTCTCAGTGCATAATTTGCCAGTCATAGTTTTAAGTTCTTTGTTCATTCTTTCAACTTGGCCTGAGCTTTGGGGATGATATGGTACATGGAATTTGGGAGTTATCCCTAAACAGGAATATATTTGAGATAAAACTGAATTGGTAAAGTGACTTCTCCTGTCTGAATCAATAAGTGCAGGTAGGCCAAACTGAGGAATAATTTCTTTTAAAAACACCTTGGCAACAAAAGCTGCTGTGGCTGAGGCAGTAGGAAATACTTCTGGCCATCTGATCAGTTGATCCACTATGACTAGACAAAATTTATAATGTCCTGCCTTTGGCATTGTTATGAAATTAATTTTCAGGTGTTCAAAAGGTGTGTAAGCCAGAGGATGTCCATAAAAATCTTTACCATGAAAGGCATGTTGGTTATATGCTTAGCAGGTAGGGCAGGCAGTACATACTTTAGAGGTTATAGTAATTATGCCAGGAGCTATCCATACCCTTTTAACAGAGTCCCCAATGCCCTGGGTACCAAAACAACCATTTTTATGAATAGACTGGCAAATTTGGTAATAAAAATTTCTAGGGAGCAGGGGTTACCCTTCAGAGGACACCCATACTCCATTTATCTGTTTAGCTTTAAATTTCTGCTTCCATTTTTCCACTTCCTTTTCATTATAGGAAGGTGATAAATTTAAGTCATCAGTGGTTGTTAATGTTAAGATTAATTCAGACCCTTCTATGGCCACTAGCTTTGCAGCAGTATCTACCCAGTCATTTCCCCTAGAGACAGGGTCAGTCACACTTGTATGGACAGAGCAATGAACTACAGCTAGGGCTTCGGGTAGCTAGATAACAGAAAGAACTTTGTTAATAATTTTTGCATTAGCTATAGATTTTCCAGCTGAGGTTAAAAATCCTCTCTGAAGCCATAACATAGCCACTGAATGACAAATTCCAAATGCATATTTAGAATCTGTATAAATTGTTGCCTTTTTATCTTTGGCAATTACACAGGTAGGTTTTAGGGCTATAAGTTCTGCACTTTGAGGGCAGTGAAGCTGACCACACAGTGGCAAATTCTGTGACTACAGCAGTTCCAGTGTAGCATATATCATCCCTCATAAAAGAAGAACCATCAGTAAATAAGACTAGCTCTGAATTGTCTAAAGGAATGTTCAGGAGATTGTCTCGAGGCTTTTCAGCCATGGACACTAGTGTTTCACAATTATGTAATGGTTCTCCTGAGACTGGTAAATTAGGAAGGAAGGTGGCAGGATTAAGAGTTGTACAACATTTTAAAGTAATATTTTCATTTAAATAGCTTATTTCATACCTTGTAATTTGTTGATCAGAAAATGCCCGTGTTTTATGCCTTAGCAACAATGCTTCTACTTCATGTGGGCAAATAGTTGTTAATGGGCATCCCAATACTAGATCAACAGTTTGTGTTACTAATAAAGCTGTGGCAGCTATGCCTCTAAGAAACGGTGGTGCTTCTGAAGCTACTGGGTTCATCTGGGCTGAATAATAACCAACCAGATAGCTGAGAAGGTCCCAAAGTTTGAGTAAAAATACCTGAAACTACACCTTTCTGCTCATGTGCATACAAAGTAAATGGCTTATTATAATCTGGGATGCCTAGAGCAGGAGCAGAAAGGATAGCTTTTTTTAGATTTGACAGAGCTTACAGGTGTTTTGACTCTAATTTAAGCAGTTCAGGGACTGAAACTCTTGTTAGTGCTATAAGGGGCTTAGTAATTTCCCCATAGCAAGGGATCCATCATCTACAAAACCCTGTTGCTCCTAAAATTGCTCTTAACTGTTTCTTAGTGGTAGGAGCACTTAATTTTTTTAAAAGTTCATTTATTTATTTATTTATTTAGATTTTTAAGGAATATTTGCCTATAGTTACATGTTTCATGTTCTTTCCCTCTCCCCCCAAACCTCCCTATCCCCCCTTAGCCAACGCACAATTCCACTGGTTTTTACATGGATCTTTGATTAAGACCTAATTCTATATTATTGATAGTTGGACTAGAGTTATTGTTTAGTGTCTACATCCCCAATAACATCCCCATCAGCCCATGTGTTCAAGAAGTTGTTTTTCTTCTGTGTTTCTACTCCCATAGTTCTTCCTCTGAATGTGAGTAGTTTACTTTCTCATAAGTCCCTCAGCCTTGATCTGGATTCTTGCATTGCTGCTAGTAGAGAAGTCCGTTATGTTCAATTGTACAACAGTGTATCAGTGTCTGTGTACAATGAGGAGCGCTCAATTTTTGAATATTTTCAATGCACTTAGGAGAAATAGAACAGACACCAGCAGTTAAAATGCACTTTAAATATTCTACTTTGGGAAGACACCACTGAACCTTTCCCTTTGAGATCTTGTGGCCTCTTATGTAATTCTAAAAGAAGATGTTTACTATCTTCTTGACATGCTGTGGCATTTGGTGAGGCCAAGAGCAAATCATCCACATATTTAATTAACTTGCTGTTTTTAAATTTTATATGATCTGTGTCTTTACTCAAAATCTGTGCAAAGAGGGTGGGACTTTTTATGTAACCCAGAGGCAGATGCGCCCAAGTCCACTGAGAACCTTTCGAGGTAAAGGCAAATGTATTTCTGGAATCCTCATGAATAGGAATCGAACAAAAAAAGCCGAGTTCAAGTCCACTGCCGTAAAGCAAGTGGTTGTACTGGGAATAGAGGAAATTATTGTGTTTGGATTTGAAACCACAAGATGTCTTTTTATAATATGATTATTTAGACCCCTTAAATCTTGGACAAATCGATATTGGGCTTTTCCATCTGGACCTATTTTTGACTTTTTAACAGGTAAAATAGGTGTATTATATTCTGATTTGCATAGAATTATTATTCCTTGCTCAATTAATGAATTTATTCCTGGGCTCATTCCATCAATTGCCTCTTTTGATAGGGGGTACTGAGGAATGGAGGGAGCTGGCCCACCTCTTGTCTTAATCTGTGCAGGAACAGCTGATTTAAGTAGGCCTACATCAGAAGAAGATGTGGCCCAAAGAAACTTTGGGATATCAGCTGGGATTTCCAAGGTGGGAGGCTTTTCACCACCTGGCTCTCTGAGAGAAGTATAGGGAGCAAATTTATAGGTTCTTCAAGTAATTCTAATTACATTGAGCCATTTGGAGAGCAAATTGTTGTGGCTATAAGTTTACATAATAGATCCCTTTCTAGAAAATTTGTGGGAGATCAAGGCATTAAAAGAAACTAATATTCTACAGTTAGGGGTCCCATGAACACCATGCGAGGAGAAAGTTTTGGGACTTTTTGAGGTGTTCCTGATATACCTACTACATTTAGAGAGCCAAGAGAATTACAGTTTTCATCTGACTTACTCACCAGGACTGATCTAGATGTTCCAGTGTTTAATAAGCAATCATAGTATGAATTTCCCACTTTAGGGTTATATGAGGTTCCTTACTATGAGGGGGGAATGTATATATGGATAATTGGCATTAAAATATCAGGGTCTGGAAAATCAAGGGTTTCCCTTTTTGATTCCAAGGCCCTTGCCCACCCATCACACCTTCATAAAGATGCATGGGCATTTTTCTGGGATCCCTCAGGCTGCGGGGGTGGGTTTCACTCTGGGTATAGTGTGGACGAGCTCTATTTTTATATATTGTTGTTGGGCATTTTGTTATGTATTATCATGTGTTTCATTTGGAATATTATTTCCATCCTTGTTTCTATTAGAATTTTGATTATTGTCATATCTGTTGTTTCTCCTAAAATTTATGTTATTGAATACCTGATTCCAGTTCCTGCAATTTAACACAAAGTGGCCATGTTTTCCACATAAATAACATGGTGGTTTATTTCTGAATTCCTGTAGAGGGGCTAGGGTCTCTCCCTGATTTTTCAGTTTTTCTTTTAGCATTTTAACTTCTGCCTTTAAAGCCTCTACTGAGTCACTATTTTCCTCATGTTTTTGTGCATGGCCCTTAAAAACATAGACTGCTACCCTTCTCAATTCCTTGAGAGCCATAGAGTCCCAGTTTGGGCAAGTGGTTTTAAAGTAGTATTTGAACACTTTACAACAATTTTTTTTAACATGTATTAATATTCATTTTTTAGAAAAGTTAACATGGTTACATGATTCATGCTCCTACTTTCCCCTTCACCCCTCACCCTCCCCCCACCCCTGGCCGATGCGCATTCCCACTGGTTTTAACACGTGTCATTGATCAAGACCTATTTCCAAATTATTGATCATTGCATTGGTGTGGTAGTTTCAAATCAAAATCCCCAATCATGTCTGCCTCAACACATGTGTTCAAGCAGCTGCTTTTCTTCTGTGTTTCCATTCCTGTAGTTCTTCCTCTGAATGTGGGTAGCGTTCTTTTCCATAAGTCCCTCAGAATTTTCCTGGGCCATTGCATTGCTGCTAGTACAGAAGTCCATTACATTCAATTTTACCACAGTGTATTGGTCTCTGTGTACAATGTTTTCTGGCTCTGCTCCTTTCACTCTGCATCAATTCCTGGAGGTCTTTCCAGTTCACATGGAATTCCTCCAGTTTATTATTCCTTTGAGCACAATAGTATTCCACCACCAGCATATACCACAATTTGTTCAGCCATTCCCCAATTGAAGGACATACCCTCCTTTTCCAGTTCTTTGCCACCACAAAAAGCACGGCTATAAATATTTTTGTACAAGTCTATTATCTATGATCTCTTTGGGGTACAAACCCAACAATG
>NW_025345031.1:0-17076 GCF_016433145.1 Gracilinanus agilis
CCCAAAATGGGGTCATGAAGAATTGGATGCCTCTGAACAACAACAATACTTAGATACCAGAGAGATCAAGACAAATAGGTGTCTGCAATCAGGTAGGCAGGCAAGAGGAAGGATCTGGTAACACCAAAATTCATAGAGCAAGAGGATATGCCATGGGCTGAATCATCAGAGGTCCAGACAAGGCACACATCATTATGAAAGACAGAAAAAGCAAATGGGAACGATGTAAAGCATTGGCATTTGCAGAACCAATGTCCTTACCCAGTGATGGCCCCTTTTATGAAATCACCTGAAGATCCATATGTCAGAGCAGAGTTTTACACCAAATGTTTTCTCTGGGACCACCTTGATATGGGCTTCCTCATTGCCAGAGACCAAGAAATTCTCTGCTGGGTATCCTAGATCTGCTGGGGGTCATAAATTAAGAGCTAAAAAGGAAATCTAATGCAACTCCCTCATTGTACAGATGAGGAAATCTAGGATGTGAGGATGCCTTTTTATCCGGATATTTAGGGAAGGTGATCAAAGGGTAATAATCAAAATATTACGATAGGAATCAAGGCAGATCAAAAGAAAAGTCATCCAGGAGATTAGAGGGACTTTGGACTGAGGCACTGGGTGTTGGGATATAACCTACTACCATATTGTGGACAATTCTGAACTTATAGGCGAGAGCACATCTGACTGGAAATAAGGAATAGGAAAGAGAAAGGAAAAATTCTTATGTAAAAAAAGCTTCTGTTATAAAAATAACATAAGTAATTTTATAAATATCAAAGAATTGATTAACCAGAATGTAACTATGATGCCACTTTCCATCTGCAGCTCTGTTGGGTTTCAACACCATGGAACAAGATGCCCTTGATAACTTTCCCCTAACACTCTTTCCCAGCTTCCTTTTCTGTGTCTTCTTTCCATATTAGATTATAAGCTCCTTGAGATCAGGGACTATCTTTCTTTTTTTTTTTCATATCCTCAGAACATAGCACAGTGCCTGGCACATAGTAGGTACTTAATAAATGTTTACTGAATTTAATTGAGCATTTTGAAAAAAATTGCAATGGATAATATTTAAAATAAATTTACACGTAGCAGGAAAAAAACCAGAAAGGTAGGAAAAGAAAGAAGAAGGGGAATAAAGGTACCCACCTATTAGAAGAGAAAGATCGGAAATTGTAGGGATCAGAATCAGAATCAGAGTACTTGTTCAAATGTACAGGGTCTGATGCACTGTTAAGGAAAGGGAAATGTATTTATTATGTAAGAGAATGTCATTTAGAGAGGTATGCAAGTAACCTTATTTCTGTTACATGTCCAAAAAAAGTTGTAAAATGAGTAGTTATGTCAGAATACCTTTTTATAATCTATTTTTTAGTCATCACTGCTTTTCACTGGGGTATTAACAAAAAAGACTATATCAAAGTGAATTATACTTACCCAACCTTTCTCTGACGTATACTCTACTGAATCTTAAAGTAAGAATCTTCTGGATAGCTAAATAATTGATGAAAAGCTTAAGCAGATTGAATGTAAAGACATTCTTATATTGTAGTGGTCATTGATATCTGATCTAATGAAAATAAGTGTCAACACTGGAGACAACAAATAAAATGAACAACTACAAAGAATATGTTCATATTCTCCAAATGAGTCCTAAATCATGGCTGTGTCAATAGCACCTGCAAAAAAAAATCTACCTGTTTTCTTTCTGGACTTCTCTTTCCTTTTCTTTTGCATTTAAGGGAGAGTCCTCAAAATCATAAGAGAAAAGGTGAAAAGGAGTATGTGGTATATAAGGCAACTTTTCTACCACTGGAGATGCTTTCTGATGTGTAGAAGCTGATGAGGAAGCAGTAAAAACTGACACAGACGATGGCAAATGAGAAGCATGATACAGGGGTGATCCAGGAGATGAACCAGGCACAAATGATGAGTTGCAAGATGGACTCTTTGATTTATCACTTGGAGAAATCCACTTTTCTTGAGCCATTGCACTTGTGGCAGCTGAAATTTCTGAACTCTCTGAAATGTTATCATTTTCAACTTGATTTATCTCTGATGGAGAGTTGACTTCACTGTAAGAAAGAGTTGTAGTAGAGAGGGAAGGTAATGGGTAAGAAAATAAGATTTAAGGAGTGAAGGGGAAAAAAAGTAAGGTTAAAGCAATCCCTAAAGTTAATATCACTTGAATCTAGTTCTGTCCATTTGCTGGCAGCAGAACTATATATGCCCTGAAGAATTTGACTATATATTTGACTAAAAACAATGAGGTCCCTAAGCCACTGGTTGACTCTCTGGGGGCCAAGGGAAGAAGTTATCAAATGGGCCCAGTTTAATGAACATTTGGAACCCACACGGTGCAAGACCAAGGCCATCTAGAAAGCTCCCAGTCCCTTAAATCCCCCTTTACCTCAAACCCTAAATTTCATTTGAATTACAGAATTTGAACTTCATTCTTTGTCTTAGGTCAAACAGACTTTTTTCATCATTAGGAGGAAAGAAAGCAAAGAAAGGTAATATATCAAGGCTTCTGAGTGATATATATATATATATATACATATATACATATATGTATATATATATATGAAAACCATTCTATAAAATCATTTTATGAAAGGAAATTCTGAGGAGAAAAGTGGGAACAGAGATGAATAAATGGAAAAAGGTAATGGTGACAAACAATANTATATATATATATATATACATATATACATATATGTATATATATATATGAAAACCATTCTATAAAATCATTTTATGAAAGGAAATTCTGAGGAGAAAAGTGGGAACAGAGATGAATAAATGGAAAAAGGTAATGGTGACAAACAATACTGAAAGCAGAGGTTGGGAGGCATTGAAGACTAATTTTCTTGACCTCATAACTTTGGTATTGCTAATTCTATCCATTGAGCCAGCCAATCAGAATGACAAGCTCTTTTAGACACACACAGTTCTGTCACATTTGTATAATTATATTAAAACAAATGCTTCATCTAAAAGCATTCCCTCTGTACAATGGGATATGTTCCTTCTACTTCTTTCTCAGAAATTGAGAACTTGGACTCATTTTAAGCAAGCCACTGAATTTTTCCTTGGCTTCTGTTTCCTTATCAGTATAGTTAGGCAGTGTAGATGGTCTCTGAGGTCTTAGGACTCTTAGCTAAGATTCATGTTTTGATTTTTATTCTTTGTAGGTTGTATTTCAGGATTTAAAGATTTAGGGTCACAGATTTAGAGGTGGAAATCCTTGGAGATCATCAATCTTTAATTTTATAGATTTTAACTTATATTTTTTATATTTTTTAAATATTTTAAAAATTAATTTATAGACTTCATTTTATAGATGAGGAAAGGGAGGCTTAGAAGAGTTACACAGCTTGTTGAACAGATGGAAAGTGGAAAAACCAGAATTCAAACCTGGGACTTTTGATTAGGAACATGGTACTCCTTCTACCACATCCTATTATTTGTATTTCTAATTACTATTCTCTAGGGACTTAAAGGGTTTGGGATTTTTTAACCTTCTCAGGCCTCAGTTTCCTCATCTGTACAATGAGTTATTGAATTAGATAGTTTCTGAAGTTCCTTCTTGTTCTTGTCACTTAAGTGAAATACAGGCCAATCTACTTAAAAAGCAGCCAATGACATTAGTAAAGTGAATTAGTATTGAAACTTTTAGATATGAGCCCAACTAGGGAGTGCATACAACCATGGTACCTCTCTTTAACCTGACAGGAGGCATCTTCCTCTCTCTCATCCTCTGAATTGGGTTCTGTGATTGGTTGCTCTTCTTCTTCAAATTCTTCCTCCTCATCCTCCTCCTCCTCTCTGAGATAAAGCCAAGGAAAGAGACAGGCATATAGAAAGAGACAAGGTGGAAGAATGATGAGTTACACAAATAAACTGCACAGAAAACTGAGAAAAAGAAGGAAGAAAAAAAGGTGGAATTGAGGAATTGATGAAGACAACACATATTGCTGGCAGAGAAGATGAAAAACTCCTAAGAAATCTTCATCATAGGAGGCAGAGATACAGAGATAAGAGTTCTGTAATTAAAGTCACAGGGACCTGGGTTGAATTCCTTGACATTCACATATTAGCTGTGTGCCTTTGGGTAATCCTTAAATCATCCTGGGCCTTGGTTTCCTTATATGTAAAAGAAAAGGGTTGGATTAAGTGACCTCTAGGGCCCTGTGTAGCTCCAAGAACACGATGCTGTGATTAGAGCTGGCAGCCTTAGATCATATGTCAGATAGCAAGTGGTCAGACTTTTTTTGAAAGGTGGCCTGGATGACAATAAATAATCCTTCCTGAGTTTAGGGATTGCTGCTGCCAGCAATGAGAGTTAGAAGGCAAAGCCTATAAGTATTCTGTGACTTTCCCCTTTAGGTCTATGAGTTAGATGTCTTGGGTGCCAGTTCTGGCTTTGTCACTAATTAGCTGTGTGACCTTAGGACCTTAGCTAAATCATTTTTAGTTTTCTAGGCCTATCTTTCTTCACTTGTAACAAAAGGATGGTGAATGAGATGGGCCTCTGAGGCCCCTTCTTGCTCTAAAATGACTAAGACTCCTGCCCCATGCTTGACAACAGCTCTGGCTTGATTTAGAACAGAATTTCATTTCCAAAAATTTTGTCTCTAAATTTACTAAAACAAAAACTCCATATATAAATTTAAGAGTTAAAAAGAGTTCCATAGATTTTTACCTTACTTCTCATTCCTAAAGACTACTTTTTCTTAAATTTGTGTTTGGTTCTTCTCAACTATTCTCCTAATTACATGTGAACCAGTAAAATATTGTGTTCCCTTGACTTCTTGCTCCAATGGATATACTTCGAGATGGCAATAAATCTGGCTTTTTGATCTGGTCCTGGCACTGTTTTCAGCTAAGCTAGTCAAGCGTGCTCTCTCTCCTCTCTTTTCTGTTTCCTCCCTCCCTCCCTCCCTGCCCTCCTTCCTTCCTTCCTTATTTCCTTTCTTCCCTCCCTCCCTCCTTCCTTTCTCTCTCTCTTCCTTCCTTCATTTCTTTCTTTTTTCCTTTTTTCTATCCCCTTACCTTCTGTCTTAGAATTAACGTTGAGTATTGGTTCCAAGGCAGAAGAGCAATAAGGGCTGGGCAATGGGAGTTAAGTGACTTGTTCAGGGTCCCACTGCAAGGAATCTGAGGCCAAGTCTGCACCCAAGATCTTCTGTCTCTAGGCCTGGTTCTCTATCCACTAAATTGCTTAGCTGCCCCCAAACACATACTTTCAATGCGTAATTCTCCCTTGCTCACACGTTACTGAAATCAGACTATAACATTATCATTAATGTGCACTCTCCCCATTTTCAAATGTACCAAAGAACTGCCTTATAATAATTAGAATCTCACAGAATTTATAGAACAGCCTTTGAGCTAGAAGAGTCCTTAAAAACCATTTAATCCTGCTTCCTCCATTATATAACAACTAAGGAATTTGAAGCCATTGAAAAATCAACAAAGCAGTCAATAAGCATCTATTAAGAACCTGGTATATTCCAGACATGGGCAGGAGACATAGGAAAATCCAAAGTAAAAGGGAAACATTCCCTGCTCTCAAGGAGCTTACAATCTAGTGCATGGAGGCTACAGCCATCCAAAGGTATTTAAAAAATAGAACTAATCCCCTCCCCAAAATAACTTGGGAGAGAACGCATTAGCAACTGAGGATATCAGGAGGGGATAAATGTAGAAGCTCTTGAACTGCACATGTAAGGGCTAGAAACATTCTATGAGACAGAGGCAAGAAGGAAATATATGCCAAGTATAGGCTGGACAGATAGAAACAATCATTCTATCTTGAAGGGCTTTACATGCCTGAAGAGGTCCTTTTAGTTTGTCCCAGAGATAATAGGAAGCCCCTGGAATGTATACTCCAGGGGAATGGTGGTAAGCCATGCACTTGAGGGAAATAATTTTGGAAGCTATGTGGAGGATCGACTGGGGTGGAGAAACACCAGAGGCTTTGCAACAATCCAGATGGATGGAGATAAAGACTGAATTATGAAGGTATCTATGTGAGTGGTTAACAGGGTATGAATGTGAGAGATGATGTGGAGGAGAAATAAGATTTGGCAAGAGACTGAAATATGTGGGATGAGGGAGAGTGAGGCATCAGGGCTCACATAGAGGTCAAAAACTTGGGTGACTGAGAAGATGGTGATGCATTCAAGTGAAATATGCAAGTTTGAAAGAAGGTCAGGTTTTAAGAATTGAGTAAGAGGAGAAAACTCCATTTAGGATATGTTGTTGTGCCTCACCTACAATTACAAAATCAGCAAAAAAAAAAAAAAAAAAAAAAAAAAAAACCAGTATGGAAGCAGAATGTAGATCTTCTGCCTTCTTCATCACATGCCAAACTCTTAATGATTCTTTGGCTAAAAATTTATGTAAACGCTAATGAAGACTGAACAAGTCTTCTGAATTTTCTTTTCAAGACATGGTACCTACTTTAATCTGAGGTAAATGACTCTGAACTGATGCATTTTGTCCAAAATAACATTTCCAGGTGGACCTTCCAGTTATTTGGTTATGCTGAATACTTGGAACAATGATAAAACCAATGTGCCTGCTTTAACTTCAAGCCTCAAAGAATCAGTAAGAATTCTAGCAAAATGAGAATTAGCTGTGTGTGGCTTATTTGTTTTAATATATTGATTCCCCACCCCCCACCCCCAGCACAAAGTTCATGTGATTGGATTGTCCATTTGACTAATGCCACTCTTGCAGGAGCTGAATTGGGGACTTGCATGCATAATGCCACAAATGGAATTCACCAAAGTAAATACAAGGGCTGTAACTTAGATCCCTCTTCTTTGTAGCTGCTATTTTCCCATAGTATTCATGAAGCCTCCCCTAGTCCTGGTCCTACAGATAATGACTATGTAACCTTGAATATGTCACTTAATCTCATCAAGCCTTCAGTTTCCTTGTTTGTAAAATAAGGTTTGTTGGACTAAATTATCTCTAAGGTCCCTTCCATCTCTCAGATTCTTTGGTATTCACTTTGCAGGAATGCATGTAATGCTTAAAGTCAGACCAAACTGTATTAAATCTCAAAGTCCTCAGGGGATGCTGTTCAGCCCCACTTCTATGTTTCCAGCCATTTGGGACCACGAAGGGAAGTAAGAACAGCAGTAAGAATGCCTGGAAACCTGCCTCTTACATCTTCTCCTGCTTGGCCTTCTTCCTACTCCCTGATCTGGTTAACCCCAAACACATGTTCAAATGAGCATTTAACTAAGCCTTGTTTTTAAAAGGGGAATCCCTTTCCAGGAAAAGTTTCAGAAGTTTCTTTTTGGTAGTTAGTTGTTTGTAACTGTGTGTGATGAAACCACTTAGAATCTGTTCTAAAGTCTTGTTCAGTTTTCTGTTGGAGTATTGTTTTACCATTATATCTTGGTATCAACTTGAGTGTGAAACTAGAAGCTCTTGGAAGACAAGAGGCTGGCCATTATGGTCTCCAAAGCAAGAAGATAGCTAAGAACAGTTGCTAAGTGAACCAGCTGAGAAATTTTCAAAGTATAAGCCTTGTTCAATGTATTTTTCTAAAATGTCATCTTGTCTCGTAGAGCAGGAAGCAGCTTGAGAGTCCATGTAGGAAGGGGCAAGATCTCTTTCTGTTTTAAGCAGAGAACAAAACTACCCCCTTTCTCATTCTGAAGGAGCAATAACTAGAGCACAACTAGGATCACTGTAGAAACAAGCTCACGTGATCACATTCTCTTAAGTCTTCTTTTCCATTCAAGGATGGTCCTTAATTTATGCTTCTTAACTTTCCCTTGCAGTCTTTCTAGCCTATTTTCATATTTCTATCCTTTCAGTCAACCTGGACTGTGATTTGTCCTCTGGTCAAAGCATTCCATCTCTCATCCCTATTCCTTCAAAAAAGTAGTCCCCCTCATCTGGAGGATACTTCCTCTGCACCTTTCCCTCAAAGAATCCTTACCTTCCTTCACAGAACAACTTGAGTGGCAGTCCTCATCGGAGGTATTTTCTGATCATCTCCCCATTCCCCAATACCTCAGTTATTAGTTTTATTTTGTTTTAAAAAACTCTTATTTTCTGTCCTAGTAAGAACTCTAAGACAGAAGGGCAAAGCCTAGGCAAAAAGAAAATTGTTTTAATCCTCACCTTCCATCCTGTGTATCAGTTCCAAGGCAGAAGAGTAGTGAGGGCAAGGATATGGGAGTTAAAAAACTTGCCCAGGATCACACAGCTAGGAAGTGTCTGAGGTCAGATCTAAACCCTGGACCTCCCATCTCTAGGCTGCCTCTCAATCCACTGAGCCATCTATTTGCCCCCTTAATTTTTATTCTTGAAAGAAGTCTTGGAAGGCAATAGAGAGTGCTGCTGCTGAGAAGTCACTCTGAAATAATAACAGCCAAAGAATGTCACTGCCTTATTTGAGACCATTCAAAATCCTGCATCTGTTGCTCTTGTCCTCATGCCCTCACGACATGAGCAGATGATTTCTATCAACTTCTCCAGACAATCTTTCAAGGGATCTCCATGCACCAACTTAATTTAAAAGTCCCAAATGAATCCATTCTGGGTACTTAGAGACAAGTCATAGGACTGTTTTCATCATTTTTCCTGAAGTTGTCTAAATCAATCAATCAACAATGTACTACATGCCGGGCACTCCTAGACTCAGAGAATACAAAGTCAAAAATGGTATAATTTCTCCCCCCAAAGTTTATATTCTAATAGAATATATGAACTATCTACAAGGTCAGGGGAGTAGGGGAAGCGCTAGTAGCTGGGGGATCAGAAAAAGCCTTAGGTAGGAGGCTGTGCTTTAACTAAGCTTTGAAGAAACTGAGATGAAAGAGAGAATGCTGCCTGCCTTTCATATTGAATGTGAAAGCCACACTGACTTCTGGTAATACCCTGTCACTGATATGGATTGCTCATCTGTACAACTAGATATGTGCTAATGCCTTCCCTGCAAAGAAAGGATAAGGAATATCTCACTAGTGGCCATGGTAGACACATTCCTACAGATGTTTATGTCTGTACAGGCATACAATTGATATATTTTTGAAATTCCATGGAATATGTTCTTCTTTCTGTCGTTGTTCATTTAGTCATGTCTGACTCCTTGTGACCCTGTGATCGATACTTGTCCATAGGGTTTTCTTGGCAGACATTGGAATGGTTCGCCATTCAGGCAAACAGAAGTTTAAAATGACTTATCTAGGGTCCATAGCTAGGAAGCATCTGAGGCTGGATTTGAACTCATGCCATTCTGACTGGCACTCTGTCTCCTTCTTTTTATATCTTTCTAAATAACAGCCAGAAATGGATGGGTAACAGGAATTGAGGGGAATAACTAGAACCACTACTGGACAGACTCAAAATTCCAAAAGATTTTTGTAGGCTAACATAAAAGATTGACGCTGATAGAAGTCCAGTGTCGAAAGGACCTGAATTTGAATCTTGATTGCCATTTACTATTGTGTGACTTTGAATAAATAACATAAAGCAGATAGGCAAACAATTTAAAAATATAAAAATCATTCCTAGCTTGCAGGGCAAACAAAAACAAACGGGCTGCATTTGGCCCCAAAGGCCATAGTTTTCCAGCCCTTAATTTAAACATTCTAGGTCTCATTTTCTCATCTATAAAATATGGGGGTCACATGGACTTTGACATCCTTTCAAGCTCTATATCTGTGATATTGTAATAAGATGCCATTAAATTGGGAAAATGTAAATTATTAATATGAGTTAAAAAATCATTGGGACAAGTACAGAGTAGATGAGGTCTGGTTAGAATATATTTCCATGAAAATAAGACTTAAAGCTTATTTCAAATTAATGGTGTGACAGGGCAGCAAAAGAAGATAATTTGATCTTGGACTACATTGATAAAATCATAATATCGAGAACAAGGAAAATAGCACCACTGTTTGTCCTTCCTTGTTAAACTTCACGTTCTGTCCTGGTTTAAATTTTATCTTTAAGACCATTTTTTCCTAGGAATTACCTTTTAGAAAAGATACTGCTAAGCCAAAGTACATCAAAGGGAAAGTGACCAAGATGATAAAAGTATTCAAAGCTATGCCACATGGGAAGTAGGCTATGACGATGCTTTCCAAGGTTATGGCTTTGGCTCTCTTCTTCCTATATATTCTTGGTCTAGATAGCCAGGTAGCTCAGTGGATAGAGTGCTGGGCTTGGAATCAGGAAGAGTTGAATTCAAATTCAGTCTCAGACACTTACTGTATGACTCTGGGCAAGTTACTAAAACTCTGATTTAAACCACTGGAGAGGGAAATGGCAAGCCACTCCAGTGATTTGGACAAAAAAACCTCGTGGACAACATTGGCATACTTTGGTTCACAAGGAAATCAGACACAAATGAACAATATCACCTCTAGACAAGCAACCACCAAACCTATATCTCCAGTCCTGACTTGCTTCTTTAGATTACTTTAAAATATCTTCACATGGCTAGAAGGGACTAAAATTTAATATGTTTAAAGTCAAGCTTATTATATTTTCTCCCCAATCTCACTCTCTCTTTGTCTTCAGTATTTGTAAAATGACTCACCTCATCTCTTACATTTAAAAACTTGAGGTTCTTTGATTTTTCATTCTCCTTCAATTCTCCTATATAGTTATCAGTTCACAATTCCCTTTTATGCATTCCATAACTCATGAAATCTGTCTCCATACTTGTTCTTCTCATTGATTCCACCTTATACTAGAATTTCATTACTACCCAAATGGCCTATCATAATAGCTTCCTAACCAGTTCTAATTTCTCCTCCTTAATATGTCTTTAATACTCTTCTAGGGATCTGGTCAAGTCACTTTTCCTTCCAAAAATCTGAGTCTCTCTCTTCTTGCCTAACTAGTAAAATTCAAATTTCTTTGCCTGACATTCAAGGCTTATTTTTAAACTGTAACAATCCTATTTCCAGTCATATCCTCTTATATATCATCTGAACAAGTCAAACCAGACTCTTCTCTACTCAGTGAATAAGCTTTTATGTCTCCACAGTTACCTGTACCTTGAATGTCCTCCCTCTCTTCACCTTCTGGATTCCTAGCCATCCTTTTAATTACCAGTTCAATTGCAATTTTATTCAGGAAGCTTCCCCTGACCCTCAAACACAACCATCAGTAGTTAGTTGCCTGTGCGTGTCTTATCTCTCTGCTGATGATAATCATGGTTAGGGCAGCAGCTGCATCTGGTCCATACTTTGCCACTCTCTCAGTGCCTACTCAAACATACTACTCTGCATGTAGTAGGGACTTAGTAAATGTTTACTGAATTGAATTGAACTGAGTTACTCCCAGAGGCATCTTCTAATCCCGAGACACTATAGTTCTTTCTTGTTGAACTAGGTAAGAATTTTCTAAATCTACAGCAAAATGTGGAAGGGGGAGCATGTTCCAGAGAATCTTTAAAATATGTTCACTGTACATTTATTTATTCAGACCGAAAGAGAAATCTGCCAGCCGTGACAGCATCTGAGATATAGCACTCATCCACTACAGGAAGATATCAGCATATATCAAATTCCACACATTAGTCACACATGTCAAAGACTAATATTTTATCAGACATGAGAGTTGAGAGTCTCAACATTTCAAACCGCAGGTGCTATGTAAATTATTTGATATCATCAAAAAATGCCCCTGTAGATGGTGAGGACTGTGAAAGAAGAGGAACCCCCAAGATGCATAGTGAAGGCACTAATAACTAGTGCTATAAAGAGAAGGAATCCTAGAAACTCATTGCCCACTATATTTGAATATTTTTGAGTAAGCCACCAAGGCAGGATGTTATGGGAAAGTTGTTTGATGGCATAAATCTTTCTTTCTTTATTTTTCCTCTCTCTCTCTCTTTCTCTTTCCCCCCTCCTCTCTCTTCCCTCTCTCCCTTCCTCCCCCACCTCTCTCTACTTTGCTCCCTTTTTTACCTGCTGTCTTTGTAGGCAGAAGAGCTGCAAGAGCTAGGCAACTGGGATTAAGTAACTTGCCCAAGGTTATATAGCTAGGAAGTATCTAAAACCAGATTTGAACCCAGGTCCTCCTGAATCCATGTCTGGTGCTCTATCCACTTTTCTATGTAGCTGTCCCTCAAAAAGCATTTGATAACATTGATGATGAAGCAATTCCTATGTTAATCTTGGTTTAATTATCTAATTTAAAAAAAAAATGAAGAGGATTTGATTTTTTATGACCAGGCTTAAAATAAATATGGAACTATCTGGGCTTCACAGCTTTAATAGTTAGAGTTATGATGCTAAAACGGTTAAATTAAAACTTTACTTCCATTCAACAAACATTTACTGAGTACTAGGTGGCCCAGGGGATGGACTGCTAGACTTAAAGTCAGGGAGACCTCAGTTCAAATGCAACTTCTGACACTTATTTGCTATATAATGCTGGGGAAGTCAGTTAACCTCTGTCTAAAACTGAGGCAAAATCCTCACTGTGAAAATGGGGATAATAATAGTTTCTACCTCCTAGGGTTGTTGTAAGGATCCAATGAGAAGATATTTATAAAATACTTTGAAAATCTTCAAGTGCTATAGAAATGCTAGCAAGTAGTAGAGTAATTATTTTAATTAGTAATTTATTTTTAATAGTAATAATAAGCACTTACTATGTATAAAATCTTGTGCTATTAAAAAAACAACTATCCCTGTGCTCAGGGAGTTTATAGTCTATCGTGAAAAAAGAGAAAGTAGTCAGAAAAGTAGAATATGATATAGGAAGTGAGGAAGGCATAAGAGGGATCAAACAAAATGTCCTAAGAATATTTGAAGAGGGAGAGGATACTAAGCTGGGGGGATTAGGCTTAAATTTTGATTCCCATATGGTCCAGTTCGTGTAAAAGAAAAATTAAACCATTAATGGACCCAGACAACAGCTCTGGCTTCAGTCAACCATCTTTCAGATTCCTGGTATTTGTTACATTGTGGCCTGGGTAAGAGTGAACAAGGCTGACTCATCACAAGTCTGGTCTGGCTACTGGAAACAAGTCAAGGCAATTCCTGAAGATGGCAACTTAAAAAAAAATTTTTTTTTTTGGAATAGGAGAACCTCCAGAACTATCATGTGATTTTGTATTCTTGCTGTTCATTTCTGCCAAGAACACATTTTTGAAAAGCTGTTAACAGTTAAAGATCAAAGTTCAGATGAAAAGAAGCTTAATAGGATCTCAAAATTAACAACCAGAAACATAGGGTGTAGAATAAATAAATTTAATTACTTAGATTGTCCCAAAATAAATAAACTTTCAAAGACCATAAAATTGATGTATAACTTATTCAGAAAAGGGGAAGATTATTCAGTACCTAGCACACAGTCGGCACTAAATAAATGTTTATTGAACTGAATTCACAGTATGGAAAGAAACAGATTCCAGTGGAGAAATATTTTGCATCTGTCTAACGAGATTTCCACCTTATGAGTCAGTTACAAACCACATGGGAAGCAGATGGAATTTATCACCCACATCTCTTTTTCTCATATTAACAATTCATCCATCAAAAGGAAAATTGAGCCAATAGTCTAGTCATTATTTCCTTACATTTATTCTGCATAGAAAATACGGAGTAAATGAAAAGTGAGCTAAGTGGACTTAACAATAGTTTAAGGATTATAATAGTCAAGTCAATATCTGTTTTACCATCTAGAAAATGTTAAAACAGTTTTGTCACTGCAAACAGGTGTCTCTTATAAGAAAGGACAATCCAGGAGGAATCTGAGATGATTATTGAAATAGGTAAATTCTAAGTTGAATTTTTTTTAAAGAGATGAGGCACAGAGATTGGCAGAGAGTTGTGGATAAGTCATTCCAGGCAGACGGGATAGCATTGCAAAGGCATGAATAAACTACGAGAAAATGACAAGCTGACTGAGCTGGTAATTATTACTATTACTAGTGCCCAGCTTATGGAAATGGATTAGCTGTCCACTGAGTCCAGCCATCAATATATATCATAGAGAGCTGTCACAAATGGGCAGCGACCTGGGGCCAGAAATGAGGAGTCGGGGGGAGTGAGCTGGATCTTATTTGGGAAACAGAATGGTGCTTTTAATTTTCCCAAACTGACTGATGTTATAAAAGGCCATCTCTTTAACACTAACACACTCGGGGTCATGCTCTGAGGTTTGGATTATGAATCTCGACAATCTTGGAAGAATCAAAATAACAATTAACTCAACTGCGATGGAAAGGGAGTTGTATTAAGAGTAAAGCAGCCTAGAGAGCATGTTAGCTGGGATGATGTGAATATAGGACCAGAAAATTACGTAGGACAGGAAAAAGAATTAGAAACCACATAGTGACAGTGTGAGTGGCTTCTGGAAAACTGAGTATGTCCTCTCTATAAAACCTATGGAAATACATGGACAAGAATTGCTTATGGTAATGGTGAAAGGAATGGTTTCACATTGTGAAGTCATATCTATGAAATCAAAGATTTGCAAAAAAAACATTTTTTTGTTTGTTGTGGAGTCATTTTTCATTCTTGTCAGACTTTTCATGACCCAATTAGGGATTTTTTTGGCAAATATACCGGAGTGATTCGTCATTTCCTTCCCCAGTGCATTTTACAGAGGAGGAAACTGAGGCAAATAAGGTTAACTGACTTGCCAAAGATCACAACTGGTAGCAAGTGTCTAAAAAGAGAAAGATGAGTCTTCCCAACTCCAGACCTGGCACTCTATCCACTATGCAACTTAACTACCCTATATATAGACTATACTGGCATAATCAGCCATTTTAATGAAAAAAAGACAAAAGAAAACCACTAGCATTGACTAGGCCAGTGGTAAAGAAATAGTGATAATTATATTTGCTCTGGGATATACCAGTCACCAAGATTCTATTTCACTGTAGCTCTAATTCAAGTAGAAAAGTCAACTAAAGTGGCAGATTTCTTCTTCTCCCTCCCTCTACCCCCCTCCCCCCATTAACAGTTTTTTAAAGACAAGAGATTTGATTCAGCTGATTTTGCTTTCACCCTAATGGAGATTTCCCAAGAAGCCTGCTTAACTTTGTTTTGGCTTTAGGTTGTTGTTTTTTTAATCAGCTCAAGGGGACTCGTGTACTTTGGGTTCTTGAGTTTTAGCATTTTAAATACTCCATGAGCTAGTGAAAATGTCAACTTGGAGCTGACCTGAACCCATCAGGTGTCTTCTCCCATTTCCAAAAACAGGTCTAGACTTCAGGATTCTTTTCACTTGTAACAATACCCCCCAAACGCCTGTGGCCTGTCCAAGTCTTGCAGGAATAGATTTTCATTTAGAAAAATGTCCCTAAGGTTTCAAGTCAATTTTATTTCAAAGCTGACTTAACTATTATAAGTTTAGAGTACTGGAGTTACTTTTCCTTAGACCTTAAGAAACAATCTTAAGTGTCCCAGGCCTGTTTCAAAGCAATAACTCAAATCCTGGAAACAAATAAAATTAACACACATTTAAGAGAAAAAGTCAATAGAATTGAGGCAACTAAAAATATTGGAAACATCCGGGGGAATTGTGAGATGCTTAGAACAGCAACATAATGTCATAGAAAGAACACTGACCTGAGATTCAAGTCTTGTTTCTTCCATTTATGACTCTATGACTCGGGAAAAATTTTAACATTCTAAGCCTACACTTCCTTACCTGTAAAATAGTTTTTCCCTAACCTCCATTTTGGGGAAGACTGTAGGACAGGCATCCTTCATTCCCTGGACTTTACCACCATCACTCATTTGCCTTCTCCCTCACTCTGACATAATTCTCTAATGACAAGTTTTTCTCAGAGCCTCCATTTTGAGGAAAATTCTAGGACTGGCATCTTTCATTTCCCCAATTTCACCACAAAAATTGTATGATTATTTTTGCCCCTCTCACCATTAGAATGCAAACTCTTTGAAGGCAGAAACTGGATTTTTCCTCCTGTATTTTTATCCCCTTCTCAGCACATTGCCTGGAAGTTAGCACTTAATAAAAGCCTATGGCAGGACTGTTGTGGAAAAAACACTTTAAAGACCTAAAGTGCTATATAAATGTGACCAATTACTATTTCCAATGTGAAATGCAGCCCTGAACCTCAAATTTCATGAATGTGAGGATAAGGTTGAAGAGTGATACTATGGTGTGGGATTATTTTCTAATAGGTCTATGTTCTGAAATCAATACTCAGCAAACCAGTAATATAAATTCCAAAGGAACTATTTTTCCATGCTGTCACACATGGCATCATCTGTCTCTGTACAGACAGCCTTGAATCATAAATTAGTATCTTCTGGCAAGTATTAGGTTAACATAGTTGAATATTCTTGCTATAGAAGATCACAGACTTTGGAGTTAAAAGGGTCCTTGGAGATCAGCTCGTCCAACATCCTCTTTTTATAGATGAGAAACTGAGGTCTGAGGTGAAATGGCTTACTTAAAGTGATATAGGTAATAAGTAACCTAGCTGAGAATAAGCCCTGACTTAGGTGCACATTAACCACACATTTAGCAGGTTTCTGAGGCACATTAGAAAGAATTTAGGAATGCCTTACATTCATAGAGGGATTATAACTTCAAACTGCCTTCACAAAGTTAGACAGTAAAATGTTACTCAGAGGGGACTTTAAGCTTCCCCTCTCAGAGATAGATAAATCCAACCAAAAAATAAATAGGTAATATGCTATATCATAAAAGAAGCCCTAAGTTTCACATTTTAGGAAGGGTGTTGATAAGTCTGCAGCATCTAAGAGAAGATGATGAAGATTGTGAGATGATGGCTAGAGACTATATCAAATGACATTTGTTTGAAAGATGCAAGGATGTTTAGCTTGAATAAGTGAATAAGAGCAGGTTTAGGGGAGATATGATAGATATCTCTAATTATATGAAGGATTATACTTGTTCTACTTGATCACATAGGACAGTGGTTGGAAGATACAAAGTGGGAGTTTTGGATATACCCTAAGGAAAGGCTTCTTAATTATTACTGTTCAAAAGCAGAATGGGTTGAGGGATTCCTCTCAATGGAAGTTTTTCAAGTGGAGGCTGAATGTGTTGAATGGATTCTAGTTCATTTCTAGGTGG
>NW_025345032.1:0-1237 GCF_016433145.1 Gracilinanus agilis
TATATATATATATATATATACATATATATATATATATATAAATCTAACTTACACAATAGGAATGGGAAGAGGATAAGAGAAAAGGTGTGGAGGTGGGTAATGTTAAAATGGAGGGAAGAATAAAGAGGCAGTGCTTAGAATGAGAAGGGACCAAATAAAAAGACAGAAACAGAAGAAAATGGGATGGAAGGAAATACACAGTTATAATAAAAACTATGAAGAAGAATGGGATGAGTTCACTCATAAAGCAGAAGTGAATATCAGAAGGGATTAGAAACCAAAATCCAACAATATATTGTTTACACGATCACTTGAAACAGAAAGATACACACAGTTAAAATAAAGAACTAGACAAGATCTAATATGCTTCAGCTGAAGTAAAAAAGGTAGGGGTAGCAGTCATAATCTCAAAAAAAGCAAAAGGAAAAGTACAACTAATTAAGAGAGATAAGCAGGGAAAGTACATTTTTATAAAGGTACCATAGACAATGAAGCAATATAAAAAAATTACAGCAAGTTTCTCTGACAAAAGCCTCTTTTCTCAAATATATACTGAGTACAGAGCAGTCAAAATTTGTAACAATAAAAACAATTTCCCAATTGATAAATGATTAAAGGATATAAATAGGCAGTTGTCAGAAGAAATCAAAGTCATGTATAGTCAAATAAAATATTCTAAATCACTATTGGTTAGAAAAAGGCAAATTAAAAGAACTCAGAGGTACCACTTCATATTTATCAGAAATGACAAAAGCTAACGGGGATGATGGAAAAATAGCTATACTAATGAACTGTTAGTGGCATAATAAACTGGTCCAATCATTCTGGAGAACAATTGAGAATTATGCCCAAAAGGCTATGACTCATACCCTTTGACTCAACAATGTCATTTGTTGTCAAGGTCTGTATCCCAAAGAGATAAAAGAAAAAAGACCTATGTATACAAAAATATTTAGAGCAATTTTTTGTTGTTGTTGCAAAGAATTGGAAATTGGAGGGAAGCCCATCAATTGGGGAACGGCTGAACAAGTTGTGGAATATGACTATGATGGAGTATTATTGAACTACTAGAAAAGAAGAGGGAGGTTATTTCCTGGAAATACACTAAGACTTATATGAATTGATGCAAAGTGAAGTGAGAATTGGGCTATCATTGTGCACAATAGGAGCAGTGCTATAATGATAATAAAATGTGAATGTCTTGATTATGCCTATCAATATATATAATATATAATAT